>NC_092097.1:2467273-2767273 GCF_045679555.1 Salvelinus alpinus
AACACTGGCATGACCCATATGTTTACACCTGTTGTGACATATATTGCGTTGTTTTAAAGCTGGTTATGACATAAGAGTTTTTTTCCCTGCCAAGAAGTTTCCTTTTCGTTTGAAATGTTGTCCCTTAAAAAGTTTGTTTTGTTGTAATGAAAAGTATATTACATAAACATACTGTTGACATGTAGGCTATGGTGTAATGGAATGTTTTGCCTTGTGTGGTAGGTTTTGTGGGTTTTGACACTCTTATGTAGGTGTCATAACCAGCCATAAAATAAAACAATTATGTCACAACAGGTCTAAATATGTGTCATGACAGTGTTATGACCATATTATAACTTGTCATATTATAATATAACCATAGCCAGATAACGTGTTATGACGATGGGTGTTAAAGTGTTACTGAGTTGGTAAATTGGGGATATTCCGTAAAGCTTTAACAATCTCACGGTATCAGATCAAGCCCCAGTTGGCACAGGAAGGAAGATAGAGGTAAAATGGGAGGAAAACATATACCAGAAAAGGGGAATTGGTAGCTGTGAGACAACGATGGCCTAAATCTGTTTTTTCCCCTTGCACTTTGCAAAAAAAGAAGAGCGATCGAGAAAATTGAGGAGATGCACGCTGAAACGTCATTAGACAAGACTACCAGCTTCCCAGTATCATTATCACCACAAGCCTATTTTCAGCTCTCTGAATTCTGCGGAGGCACACCGATAGACCCCACTGCTTTCATGTGCAGCACACTGAAGGGAGCGCCTCGCCACCCAGGAGTGGGCCCGCCGAGTGCTCTGCTGATTAAATAAATTTATTTCATGATTTTTCCAGGGACTGCCTCCCTCCATCTTTAATGAGAGCTGATAACAGCTTGAGGATCTGAGAGGGGGTAATTTAAGGAAGTGTAACAACACGCCACCATGAATTATACTATCTCTGGTATATCTCTCTAATAGCGGAATGTTCTGAATTGGTGTCATAGTATACCTTGAGCCCCACTTTTTGAACGTGCTGGAATCAGCATTAGATAGGCTATACATTGTTATTTGTATCGGTAGTGCTATGATTTGACCATTGTGGAGGAAACATGGAGTCTTATCTGCATTATAGGGTGATTGGATATGTATTTGGGGGAATGGATTGTATTGTATTCAGTATATGCTCCCCTCGGCTAATGCCTTTGTTGCCTGTGATGTTACTTTCCAGTGCATGCCCACAAATAATGCTTTAATCAAAAGGCAAGGCAACACAAAGGCCAGGGAGAAAAATAGATCTGAGTGAGGTTATACAATGATATAGTGAGAGAGAGGTAGAGAAAGTAGAGAAAAAAGCATCCACTTGCATTCAAAAGGAGTGAGGTCCAGGTAGAGAGGCAATGAAATGCGTATCCCCGGGGGGGGGGGGGTGACTCCCCCACAGGGAATGAATCCTCCATTCCCACTGCTCAAAGGAAACACACCGCTGTGGACACCTGACCTGCAATCCCAACTCCACAAACACACACGTGCTTGCACACCTGTGTGCGCACACACATTCACATGAAAAAAATACTACAGTTTACTATAGAATACAACAGTACTTACTGTAGCATACTGTATAATAATATACTGCACACGGTAGTATCCCTCGATCATGTGTAGTATTTATTATAACATTTTGTTGTCTACTGTAGAATACTACAGTTTTATCCACAAAAAAACACTGTAGTAAATACTACAGTAATGTCTGCATAAACACTGCAGTTCGCAAAAACACTACAGTTTTTAACTTTAGTAATATCCACTCTCTCTACCTCTCTCTCTCACTATATCATTATATAACCTCACTCAGATATATTTCTCCCCCTGGCCTTCGTGTTGCCTTGCCTTTTGATTAAAGCAAGGGCGTGTCAGTAGCATTTCACAGTAAGGTCTACACTTGTTGTATTCAGCGCATGTGACAAATAAAGTTTGATTTGATTATTTAATTTGCATATACCCTGCCTATTCCCCTCCCCATATCCCAATGTGTGCCACCCATAAGGGACAAATCTACATGCCAAAAATACACTGTATTCAGTATTGTGTTCCCTACAGGTTATAGAAAACAGTAGAGGATCTGTTCAGATCCCAGTCCTACCCACCCACAGGTTATGGCAAATGTGTCAAGTAGTTTTCCTCAAGGAGAAAACCCCCGCTTCTATGTCAAAGAAAATCAAACAAAAGAACTACAGTAAATACTACAGTAATGTCTGCAAAAACACTACATTAAATACTACAGTATACTAGTGTCTGTAGAAACACTACAGTAAATACTACAGTCCGCAAAAATACAAAAGTAAATACTACCAGTGGGGAACCATCAGTGCCTTCTAGGCCAGGGAAGGCCTAAGGATTTATAAAAAAAGATATATTTCTGTAATTAAATTTCTATTTAATTTCTAAATAATCTGTACAATAATTGTAATAATTTTCAGATTTCATCTCTTAATTTTGTGTTGGAAAGAAAAGGGTTAATACTGGGCAGAAAAATCTAGCTAGCTCAGCC
This sequence comes from Salvelinus alpinus, assembly GCF_045679555.1. NCBI lineage: Eukaryota > Metazoa > Chordata > Actinopteri > Salmoniformes > Salmonidae > Salvelinus > Salvelinus alpinus. The sequence goes on from NC_092097.1 coordinate 2,469,794, forward strand.
AGCCAATGGCTAGGCCTTCAGAAGCTGGACAGAAGGCCTCTGCCATTCAACTGTATTAGAGTAGAATTTTGGAGTGACAGTGGAATGAACCAATCACCTTTTGACCCTCAATGGGTGGGACCATTTAAAGAAAAGTGATGGGTCTAGGCCTTCTCGAAGAGCGCAAGAGGAAATTAATTCATAACACAGAATAACAAAGCTGATAAACAGCCAATACAGTAGGTGGCGTCAATACACTAATAGGTTGTATAGTCTTCCATAAAACTTTGAAGAAGAAGAAGAGAGCGGAAGAGGAAATAATCAGTAGTTTTCAACGTGAACGCTAGTAACTTTAGCTAGCATGTGTTGTAGTAGTGTGGCAATGTTAGCTAGCGTGTGTTGTAGTAGTGTGGCAATGTTAGCTAGCGTGTGTTGTAGTAGTGTGACAGTGTTAGCTAGCGTGTGTTGTAGTAGTGTGGCAATGTTAGCTAGCGTGTGTTGTAGTAGTGTGGCAATGTTAGCTAGCGTGTGTTGTAGTAGTGTGGCAATGTTAGCTAGCTTGTGTTGTAGTGTGACAATGGCGACTGCAGCAGCTGTTTTCAACTTCAAGGTGAATGTTGTTGCTAATTTGTTAGCATCACCCTTTTCAAGATTAACTTTCAAACTTTGTTTACAAATGATCATAATCTGGTGAGTGACTGTTTTTTGTTGCAGCGTTTAGCTATCTCTTTGAAAATAATGACGGTGAAACATTGTTGCATTTCAACTTTAGATCAACGAATAGTGTGATGAACATTATAAAATATATTTGCAATAGGAAGTAATAGCTGGTTTGTTAATTTCATTTTGAACACAAAATGGTTATGCTTTTGTATTGGTATGATTTCATGGAGCCTACTGGAGTGAATGGGCTGCATATTCTTTAACATTATTTGATACTGTGTGTGACTGCTGTCGCCTGTCTATCAACCGTCTCTATGTGTTTGACCAAAATGTTCTCTCCTTCAGCACCATGGAGTGCACAGGTATTACAGTCGCTGTCCTTTCAGCACCACGAGCCTGTCACCTTTGATGTGACACTGTTGTTGTTGCTATTGGTGATAGTGTGATAGTTGTGTTGGCTACCATAAATTGTGTAAACGGTGCAATATTGTATGCTGTGTGTCTGTCATGTTGTATCCATGCCGGTTCTGTCTCTGTGTGTGCGGCAGCCCAAAGCGTGGCCAGGCCTGTTTGATTCATTCATGATGTCATCAAAAGAACTAGAACTAGAATGGTCCGAATACAGAAGATATAATGTCGGGCACATTAAGTGATGCTATGTTTTCTGTTATTTTCTAGATTTTTTTGTTTGATACAACATATTGGAAGATTTTTGGTCCCGCTGAAGGCCTAGGTCCTATAGTCACTATTCGCCACTGAATACTACAATATATTACAGTCTGCAAAAACACTACTGTAATTACTATAGTATAGTAATTATTGGCAGGTAGCCTAACTGTTAGAGCATTGGGCCGGTAACCAAAAGATTGCTAGTTCGATTCCCTGAGCTGACAAGGTGAAAAATCTGTCGCTCTGCCCTTGATCATGGCAGTTAACCCCCCAAAACAACAGCTCCCCGGGTGCCCAAAGTGGCAGCCCCCCGTATCTCTCTGATTCAGAGGGGTTGGATTAAAAGCAGAAGTGTTTCAGTTGGACCTTGTGTGCAATTGACGATAAAAATAAATGTAATCCTTTAATCCTTTTTAATACAATATTTCGCCAATAGACATGGTCGCTTGGTTCCTGGCTCCTAATTTTCACAAATATTTCGCTACACGCATAATAACATCTGCTAAATTTGTGTATGTGACCAATAACATTTTATTTGAATATAGTACATTTTTACTACAGTATTTAAACTATAGCAAACTCAAAATACTACAGTATACTACAGCAATGTCCGCAAAAACCCTTCTACCCGTGTACCCTTGTAAAACTGACCATCCTTCCAATCCTCGACTTCGGTGATGTCATTTACAAAATAGCCTCCAATACCCTACTCAATAAATTGGATGCAGTCTATCACAGTGCCATCCGTTTTGTCACCAAAGCCCCATATACTACCCACCACTGCGACCTGTACGCTCTCGTTGGCTGGCCCTCGCTTCATACTCGTCGCCAAACCCACTGGCTCCAGGTCATCTACAAGACCCTGCTAGGTAAAGTCCCCCCTTATCTCAGCTCGCTGGTGACCATAGCAGCACCCACCTGTAGCACGCGCTCCAGCAGGTATATCTCTCTGGTCACCCCCAAAACCAAATCTTCCTTTGGCCGCCTCTCCTTCCAGTTCTCTGCTGCCAATGACTGGAACGAACTACAAAAATCTCTGAAACTGGAAACACTTATCTCCCTCACTAGCTTTAAGCACCAGCTGTCAGAGCAGCTCACAGATTACTGCACCTGTACATAGCCCATCTATAATTTAGCCCAAACAACTACCTCTTTCCCTACTGTATTTATTTATTTATTTATTTTGCTCCTTTGCACCCCATTATTTCTATCTCTACTTTGCACATTCTTCCACTGCAAATCTACCATGCCAGTGTTTTACTTGCTATATATTGTATTTACTTCGCCACCATAGCCTTTTTTTTGCCTTCACCTCCCTTATCTCACCTCACTTGCTCACATTGTATATAGACTTATTTTTCTACTGTATTATTGACTGTATGTTTGTTTTACTCCATGTGTAACTCTGTGTTGTTGTATGTGTCGAACTGCTTTGCTTTATCTTGGCCAGGTCGCAATTGTAAATGAGAACTTGTTCTCAACTTGCCTACCTGGTTAAATAAAGGTGAAATAAAATAAAAAAAATAAAAAACACTACAGTGAATACTATCGTATTTATTAATGTGGGGTACATGCGTGCACACACACACTCCCACACACGCCAAACCCATCTCTGTCCACACATCCAAACACATCCACACACAGTCGCTCTCTACTCCCAGAAGACAAATAAGATAGACCTACTCCCTCTTGGCACAGGGGTGAAAACATACAGGCTGAAAAATATATGAGCTGTTTTGAAGTAGTTACTGTGTGGTCAGTACTGCTGCAGGGGGAAAAGACCCCCCCCCCCCCCCCACACACACATATATATATACACACACACACACAAACAAATAAATAAACTGGCACAAACTGTTTGAAGTGCTAACTCTTGGGCTGGCTGCTTATCTCCCCTGAAGTATTTTGGCTCTCTAATCCATCTCTGTAACTCAGCCTCTTCACAGGCTGCTTCCTGCCTGAGCGCCGCAGCACAGCCCCAAATCCTCTGGTAATGCGGTCTTCCTGGGCTGTTTCATTGGAGATAACGTAGGCCTCCCCATTTCGCCATCACACCATGACAGCTTCACTCTTTCTCTTTTGCTTCCCTAGCCCCCCCATCACAGTTATAGTGGGGGCCCACCTCTGGCCCCACCTCTAATGGCTCTCTACTTCTCTGTAGGGGCCCCCATATACTCATAGACTGATGATCTGGTCAGCTGCACCAGATAAGCAATGGTGGACTCACAGGTAGGTATTGAGTCCACGAACCAAGGGAGGAATTATATTCTGTGTGACTGTTTTTTACTTACTTCACTGAGCCAGGGAGAAAGAGAGAGAGGGAGAGAGCGATAGATAGAGAGTGAGATGGGAGAGAGAAAGAGAGAAAACAAGAAATGGGGGGGGGGGGGGGGAGTGTGAGACACCGAGTGAGTGAGAGAGAGTGAGATGATAGAGAGAGAATCTACTGAGCTTCTTGCTGTCAGCTAAATGAGCGCCCATCAAGCCGCAGTCCAAGTGATTTTGGTTCATGCCATTTATATATTTGCTGAAAGTCAACTAAAGCAACTTTAAATGGCTTGTGGAAAGGAGATGTGCAAACCACTTACAGTTACAAGTAGAGCATCAACATTTACCTGGAAAGAACCACGCTCTTCTCAACATAAACGGTTTCAGCAGCCTATCATCTCTGACTTGCTCTAACAAGTACGGAAATGAAAATATAATTAATGAAGATTTGTATCCGGGATGTACACTTCGAAAATGGTATACTTGGAGGTATACTTGGAAATGGAAATGTGGATATATGTGACCCGTTTCAGGAAACTAGGCGTATGTCGCAAGTCACAACTTCACAGGAGAGCCATTTGAATGTTTTTTTTATTTTTTTAAGCAATATGCGTTTTTGGGCAGAAATGCCTTCTGGAACATGTGCACTTTCATGTGCCTTAATAACAAACTTGTATCTGTAAATACGAATAAAATTGTTAAATTACGAGCCTTGTTACTTAAGCCACAGAAAAAGTCAGCAACCTTCCCACAAGCCATAATTGGTTGAGATAATGAGTGGGCAGTACATGCCGAGAGAGGAGTTCGGATTGGTCTGCCATATAGAAGGATTCTGTCTATTTGAACTGGTCAGTCAGTGTTGGTAATCCTGTTAACATTTTTTTTATTGTGTAGTGTTGCTCTCCACTTTCTGGAGGAACGAGATTTGTAATCAGTGGAGTTAGATTATGATAGCTAAAGAGATAGGGAAGACACCTGTCTCCGGATCACATCTTCAAACTAAGGGCAACCGTGGCATGGCATCCGTGACAGGGAGACGCGTTCATTTTCAGATATTACACGTTTCTAATTTTGACAGAAAGTGGTGTCATTTCAAGCTAAAGTGTACTGTTAGCTAGCTAGCTAACATTAGCTGGCTGGCTCCCTAGCTAACGTTACTTGTATGACATTAGTCGTATCCCAGAACCGTGACATGTGGGATCTCACACGTTGTTCACCTAGCTAGGTTCACTGTTTACCTAGCTAGTTAGCTACATGTCTTAAGATAATGTGTACTGTTAGCTAGCTATCTAACGTTAGCTAGCTGGCTCCCAAGCTAATGTTACGTGTATGATGTTATTATTCGTATCCCAGAGCCGTTTGCTTTGCCAGTTAGAGCCTAATGTTAGCAAGCTAACATTGAATCTGGTTGGTTAGCTCCCAGCAGATTCATGCAGGGTAGTAACGACATGATTTGGCACTATGTTCATTGTTGTTTAACTAGCTAACGCTAGCTGGCTGGCTCATTCGAGTTCCAACAGGTATATTTCACTGGTCATCCCCAAAGCCAACACCTCCTTTGGTCGCCTTTCCTTCCAGTTCTCTGCTGACAATGACTGGAACGCCCTGGCCATAGAGAGGTTTTTATTCTCTATTTTGGTTAGGCCAGGGTGTGACTAGGGTGGGCATTCTAGTTTCTTTATTTCTATGTTTTCTATTTCTTTGTGTTTGGCCGGGTGTGGTTCTCAATCAGAGGCAGCTGTCTATCGTTATCTCTGATTGAGAACCATACTTAGGTAGCCCTTTTTTCCACCTGTTTTTGTGGGAAGTTGACTTTTGTTTAGGGCACTTAGCCTTTAGCTTCACGGTTTGTTTTTGTAGTGTTTGTTGTTTTGTTCGGCGTCATCTTTTATTCAATAAAAGAAAATGTATGCTCACCACGCTGCACCTTGGTCCACTTCTTACAACGGCCGTGACAGGAACGAATTGCAAAAATCACTGAAGTTGGAGTCTTATATCTCCTTCACTAACTTTAAGCATCAGCTGTCAGCTGCAGCTTACCGATCGCTGCAGCTGTACACAGCCCATCTGTAAATAGCCCATCCAACCAACCAAATACCTACCTCATCCCCATATTTGTTTTTGTTTTTCTTCTCTTTTGCACACCAGTATTTCTACTTGCACATCCTCATCTGCACATCTATCACTCCAGTGTAAATTGCTAAGTTGTAATTACTTCGCCACTATTGGCCTATTTACTGCCTTACCTCCTTACTTAATTTGCACACACTGTATACATATTTTTCTATTGTGTTATTGACTGTACGATTGTTTATCCCATGTGTAACTCTTTGTTGTTTTTGTCACACTGCTTTGCTTTATCTTGGCCAGGTCGCAGTTGTAAATGAGAACGTGTTCTCAATTGGCCTACCTAGTTAAAAAAAGGTGCTAACGTTACGTGATGTGTGTGATCTTACAGATTGTTTTACCTAGCTAGGTTATTTTTTTACCTAGCTAGCTACATGTCTTAAGCTAAAGTGTACAGTCAGTAAACGTCGGCAAAAAAGCGTAATGAAATTGTTGCCAGCAGAGCTGGTTAGCTGTTTTCATGTTATCCTGAGGTAAACAAATCATTGGCCAGAGCGTCAAGTGTGCGCCCTGAATGCGCCGAGAGCAAAACGAGATGGGTGGGGCCTAAGCTTAAGAGGGTGTGAACGCTGTTGAATGGGTGTAGACAAAGAAGAGCTCTTCATTCGATACCAAAATATTCAATGGCCATTTTCTCAAAAGTGAGTTTACAAGTTGATCAACTTTCAAAGCAGAATTACATCCCCATTGTTCATCAAAAATGCCGTGTCTGATATACCATTTTGTAGCTCTGAGTCTACTTTTATCCAATGTAAAAAACACCATTTCAAATGTTGCTACATAAGACCATATGCAGGTGGTGAGTCACATATTTTAAACAAATATCTACAGCTACTATGGATTGCAGCACCAGAAAAGTCTCTAGTGTACAAGAGGAGTATGTTGGAGTCATAGAATTAGGAATTAGAATACTCATAGTAATAATTAGTCATGTACAGTAATAGGATCTCTATGGCTGGAGTACTGAAAGGTTATGATGTCATAGTGTCTTGACATATCACATGCTGTAGATCTCTACCATCACTTCTCTGCAGATGGGGGGAGGTAACTGTCAAGGTCTGCAACAAACCCTTCTCTTCCTCTCCTTGCCTGCGTCCCACATGGCACCCTATTCCCTTTAAAGTGCATTACTTCTGACGAGGGCCCATAGGGACTTCCCCACTACCTATTAATAAATGAGTCATGGCTCCACTGAATTATTCTCTCTTATGCCTCCACTGCCCTCTTCACATGAAAGATGACTTAACTGACTGACCTGGCGCTGGATATTCAACTACAGGAGAGCGCCTTGGGGGAGCCCAGAGGACAGAGTTAGGGAGACAGGTGGAGCGTGTCACGTACAGTGCCTGACACACACACACACACGCACACATATGAAAGAACGACGCATACACACACGTGTGCATGCAAACACGGCACACACAGGCGTGCAAAGACACACACACACAGGTCATTATGATTGTGCTGAGGATTGGTGTGAGGAGGACGATAGCTCAGCACTTCAAGTGGTTGTCACACAGCCCATAATTGCAGTGTCCATATTATGACAGCATCTGTCAAGAGAATGGCTCAGTAGCTGCCATTACTAGTAAGTAAGCGTTGGCATCATAGATATCACTGTCTCACACTTCACAGAAGTCATTCATGTTTGTCAGTTCATATGAGTTCAAGACTGATAATATGTTATTCCTATGTGATGACAGGTTCTTAAGACTCAGATAAAAAGGCCTTGTAGCTGCACCATTGATGAAAAAGTCTTCTTTCAACCCTCTTGAATTGTTTTTAAATGGTAAAGCCCCAGAGGATAGATTTTTACTTTAAAATATAATATTTTAACATGTTAACAATGTTTTTTAGTGTGACAGTTCCATGTATAGCCATGGAAAGGTGTAGCTTATACTGCAACAAAAATATTTGAAATGCATATATTGCATTACATTGTCATTTAAACATATTTTAACCAAGTATGTGCTGGTTCAAAAGCTGGTTTGAAATGCATTTTCAGGTTACAATCTAACACATTTGAATGAAAACGGAACATATTAAGATGTTCATTAGGGCTTGCCATGAGGCTGAGAGAAAAGGTCGCTGTCTTAGAACAAATTTCCTGCTATTATACACATTTTGTCATGAGGTTGAGAGAAAAAGTGGCAGTTTTAAAGCTAATGTCCTGTCATATTTTTTTTAAATGCATGGCTTATGAAGTTTTCATATGCTATATCACTTTTCTCCCGGATAACCCAGTATTTCCCGGCAAAAGCAGAAGGGTCATTCTAAAGCATATAAAACCATCGGACGGAATCATGTGCCGTTCTAAGGTGTATTTTATATAAAATCTTACATTTTCTTATTGCATTCGTTATCATTCATTAGCCTAAAAACCTATACTTACTCTAAAGCAATAAAGTCAATGATCATCTCTCAAGCCAAGTCTTGTTTTAAATGTTTATTTATGTCGTTGGGGTTTTGAAACAACCTGAATCACCTGATTCCTGCAGATTCCTGCTTACAAGCACCAGTGACTCGGTCTATAAAAAAGTGGTCAGATGAAGCAGATGCTAAACTACAGGACTGTTTCGCTATCACAGACTGGAACATGTTCCGGGATTCTTCCGATGACATTGAGGAATACAACACATCAGTCACTGGCTTTATGAATAAGTGCATCGAGGACGTCGTCCCCACAGTGACTGTATGTACATACCCCAACCAGAAGCCATGGATTACAGGCAACATTCGTACTGAGCTAAAGAGTAGAGCTGCCGCTTTCAAGGTACCGGACTCTAACCCGGAAGCTTACAAGAAATCCCGCTATGCCCTGCGACGAACCATCAAACAGGCAAAGCTTCAATACAGGGCTAAAATTTAATCATACTACACTGGCTCCGATGCTCGTCGGATGTGTCAGGGCTTGCACACTATTACAGACTACAAAGGGAAGCACAGCCGCGAGCTGCCCGGTGACACGAGCCTACCAGACGAGCTAAATCATTTCTATGCTCGCTTCGAGGCAAGCAACACTGAGGCATGCATGAGATCAGCTGTTCCGGACGACTGTGTGATCACGCTCTCCGTAACCAATGTGAGTAAGACCTTTAAACAGGTCAGTGCACAAGGCTGCGGGGCCAGATGGATTACCAGGACGTGTGCTCCGGGCATGTGCTGACCAACTGGCAGGTGTCTTCAGTGACATTTTCAACATGTCCCTGATTGAGTCTGTAATACCTACATGTTTTAAGCAGACCACCATAGCCCCTGTGCCCAAGAACACAAAGGCAACCTGCCTAAATGACTACAGACCCATAGCACTCACGTCTGTAGCCATGAAGTGCTTTGAAAGGCTGGTAATGGCTCACATCAACACCCTTATCCCAGAAACCCTAGACCCACTCCAATTTGCATACCACCCAAACAGATCCACAGATGATGCCATCTCTATTGCACTCCACACTGCCCTTTCCCACCTGGACAAAAGTAACACCTATGTGAGAATGCTATTCATTGACTACAGCTCAGCGTTCAACACCATAGTACCCTCAAAGCTCATCACTAAGCTAAGGAACCTGGGACTACACACCTCCCTCTGCAACTGGATCGTGGACTTCCTGACGGGCCGCCCCCAGGTGGTGAGGGTAGGTAGCAACACATCTGCCACGCTGATCCTCAACACTGGAGCTCCCCAGGGGTGCGTGCTCAGTCCCCTCCTGTGCTCCCTATTCAACCACGACTGCATGGCCAGGCACGACTCCAACACCATCATTAAGTTTGCAGACGACACAACAGTGGTAGGCCTGATCACCGACAACGACGAGACAGCCTATAGGGAGAAGGTCAGAGACATGGCCGGATGGTGCCAGAATAACAACCTATCCCTCAACGTAACCAAGACTAAGGAGATGATTGTGGACTACAGGAAAAGGAGCACCGAGCACGCCCCCATTCTCATCGACGGGGGCTGTAGTGGAGCAGGTTGAGAGCTTCAAGATCCTTGTGTTCATATCAACAACAAACTGACATGGTCCAAACACACCAAGACATTCGTGAAGAGGGCACAACAAAGCCTATTCCCCTTCAGGAAACTAAAAAGATTTGGCATGGGTCCTGAGATCCTCAAAAGGTTCTACAGCTGCAACATCAAGAGCATCCTGACCGGTTGCATCACTGCCTGGTATGGTAATTTCTCGGCCTCCGACCGCAAGGCACTTTAGAGGGTAGTGCGTACGGCGTAGTACATCACTGGTGCATTGCTGCCTGCCAACCAGTACCTCTACACCAGGTGGTGTCAGAGGAAGGCCCTAAAAATTGTCAAAGACCCCAGCCACCCAGGTCATAGACTGTTCTAACTATTACCGCATGGCAAGCGGTACTGGAGTGCCAAGTCTAGGACAAAAAGGCTTCTCAACAGTTTTTACCCCAAAGCCATAAGACTCCTGAACAGGTAACCAAATGGTTACCCGGACTATCTGCATTGTGTCCCACCACCCGTCAACCCCTCTTTTACGCTACTGCTACTCTCTGTTCATCATATATGCATAGTCACTTTAACCATACGTACATGTACATACTACCTCAATAAGCCTGACTAACTGGTGTCTGTATATAGCCTTGCTACTGTTATTTTCAAATCTCTTTTTACTGTTGTTTTATGTCTTTACTTACCTACACACACACACACCTTTTTTTTCACACTACTGGTTAGAGCCTGTAAGTAAGCATTTCACTGCAAGCCCTAAGCCCTACACCTGTTGTATTCGGGGCACGTGACAAATAAACGTAGATTTGATTTGAAAAATAGAACAGGTTCAAATTAACAAAACACTTCATAAAACAAATGTTGGGCCTTCTTCTGGGCCTTCTTCATTAACGCAGGCCTATTCATAGGAATGCTAGGCTATGATAAATAAATCAACACCTGACATACAGTAGGCCAAGAATAAATCAGGATTTTCCCAAATCGGTCAAAACACATAGGCTAGCCTACATCGTATCCAAATATAGCCAGTGTTATAAAAACAATGAGACTTGAGCCTTCTGGCTACACAAACCTGGTGTTGATGCTGAAGAGGAAGATGGAGAACAAGGAAACATAGGACTACACCCAGTACAAGCTGAGAGGGTAGCTGTGCAGCACAGTAGAGAAAATGAGGAAGATTGCAAGTCAGGGGTCAGTGATTACAAGCTACAGGGGTGAGCTACATGAAGGAAGGGTTTGGGATAAGGCTCAATATGAAATTGGACTGCTTTTATTCATTTTTGAATAAATAAAAGTATAAGCCTATCCTACCGGTAGCTCAAAAGTAGGAGCCAATTTTGTTTGCGTGTGCTACTAACTGCATTTCAAGGTCATGTGTACAGTTTCAGGATAAACAAGGTGTGCGATTTTAATTCATGGTGACTTTGTGTAGCCTACTGTAGGTAAACAACGCACACACTCACAAACACAGAGTTGAGGATTGATCATGCACATAGCAGAGCAGAGAAGGCCACAGAGAACTCAGAATTAGACATAGCGTATCATTTAACAGATTACATCATGCTGTTCATAGAAATAATTGACCAGCTTCTCGCAATTATTTATCTTGGGAAACAGGAGTGGGTTTGTGCGGTAAACCTCAGTAACCCATCTCGAGACAAATGTGTATGGGTTAAGGTGGGTAAAGAAGCAAGGCGTTACATGTGAGCAAAAGGACAAATAACTGTCATTGTATATATTATATAGCGTGTACTTGTAACGTCTGCTTCCAACTCACACCCTCAAACATGTAGATCCCCTGAACGGAGCTCACTTTCCAGCCCACTTTCCAGCTCACACTCTCAAACACCTAGATTCCCTGAACGCGGCTCACTCTCCAGATCCCAATCACCTGAATTCTAATCACCTGTTCACACACCATTTAGTTCAGTTCTTTGCACCCCATCACTGTGAGGTATTGTTTGTTTTGTGACACGTCTTTCAGAGCGCTGGGTTTCCTGTGATTTACTCCTCCTGTGTATGATAGTTTTTGCCTGCCTCACTAACAACACCTTTTGCCTATTCCCTGCCTGTACTTTAGCCTATCACATTTCCTGTTATCTACCGGATCTATATCAACAGTAAAACATGTCCTATATGGACATAACCTGAAAGGCCGCTCTGCAAGGATGAAGCCACTGCTCCAAAACTGCCATAAAAAAGCCAGACTACGGTTTGCAACTGCACATGGGGACAAAGATCGTACTTTTTGTAGAAATGTCCTCTGGTCTGATGAAACAAAAATAGAACTGTTTGGCCATAATGACCATCGTTATGTTTGGAGGAAAAAGGGGGAGGCCTGCAAGCCGAACAAAACCATCCCAACCGTGATGCACGGGGGTGGCAGCATCATGTTGTGGGGGTGCTTTGCTGCAGGAGGGACTGGTGCACATAGATGGCATCATGAGGAGGGACAATTCTGTGGATATATTGAAGCAATATCTCAAGACATCAGTCATGAAGTTAAAGCTTGGTTGCAAATGTGTCTTCCAAATTGACAATGACAGCAAGCATACTTCCAAAGTTGTGGCAAAATGGCTTAAGGACAACAAAGTCAAGGTATTGGAGTGGCCATCACAAAGACCTGACTTCAATCGTAAAGAAAATTTGTGGGCAGAACTGAAAAAGTGTGTGCGATCAAGGAGGCCTACAAACCTGACTCAGTTACACCAGCTCTGTCAGGAGGAATGGGCCAAAATTCACACAATTTATTGTGGGAAGGTTGTGGAAGGCTACCTGAAACGTTTGACCCAAGTTAAACAATTTAAAGGCAATGCTACCAAATACTAACTGAGTGTATGTAAACATCTGACCCACTGGGAATGTGATGAAAGAAACAAAAGCTGAAACAAATCATTCTCTCTGCTATTATTCTGACATTTCACATTCTTAAAATAAAGTGGTGATCCTAACTGTCCTAAAACAGGTAATTTTTACGAGGATTAAATGTCAGGAATTGTGAAAAACTGAGTTTAAACGCATTTGGCTAAAGTGTACTTAAACTTCCGACTTCAACTGTGTATATATATAATGTAGGCACTAATATGTTTCACTATAACTCTGTATAATCAATGTATCTATGCTGTAAAATGATTGTCTCATCACCTCAGAAATTCAGAATAATATACAGTATGAACAGCTTACCTTAAACTGCAAACTGCCCCGACGCTATGACTCATAGCACAGTGTGCTATGACTCATAGCACAGTGTCATGGTTGTCATGTTATCATTGAAACCAGGACACGTAAACTAATACAGCTGACTAATAAAGCTTTGCAATATCATAACAGGTCCAGATTTCCTGTCGTCTCAACTGGCTGCACAACATATTAATTAATCCATGTTCCACTTAGCACATTAAGCGATGCGGCATATTGCGTGGCAGCCCCTCCTACATCGCCTTTTGGACACACGCAGGTCTCTCTTGTTGTACATCAGCGTTGCGTTGGCACCCTAGAATTCCCTTGGCTGATGCCAGTTCCATTGAACACCTGAGCTGCCAGCACAGACAGCACAGAAACACCCACTCCCTGGCACGCACCCAAACACATGCACGCGTGCAAGCACACACACCCTCACACACACACACAAACGCACAAAAGGTCCCAGGAGGAGTGCATGCTGGGGAGAGACAGATGATGCCGATGGCTCGTGTTCTCAGCTCAACATTCAATCAAAAACAGCCAACACCACCCCAAACACTGAGCCCAGTTTGACTGATACAGGTCGCAGTGGTGGGTAGGATATGTGGCTTTGGTGAAAAAACGGATGGCACTGTGAAAGACTGCATCCAATTTGCTGAGTAGTGTTGGAGGCTATGTTGTAAATGACATCGCCGAAGTCAAGGATCGGTAGGATGGTCAGTTTTACGAGGGTATGTTTGGCAGCATGAGTGAAGGAGGCTTTGCTGCAAAATAGGAAGCCGATTCTAGATTTAACTTTGGATTGGAGATGCCTCTTGAGAATACAGGGGTGCTATTTTCGCATTAGCATAATTTGCTCTACAGATTAAACTGCCTCTTATTCAATTATTGCTCTTACTATATGCATATAAATAATACCATTGGAAAGAAAACAATCCCTAGTTTCTAAAACCGTTTCAATTTTGTCTCTGAGTGATACAGAAGTCATTCCACAGCACTTTCCATGACCAAGAACATAAAATCAAGATGTGTTATGCTGGCTTCAAAGCTCTGCCTATATATGGTCGTGCCCCCTATGACCAGAAACACACTTCATTCGCCTTCCTCTGGTTGTCAAGAGGACGTCAGAGGAGAAATTCTTTGTTTATCTGGGACTGACGTGAAATAGGACCCATTTCTTTGGCGTGACCGACAACTTCCGGTTTGCTGAATCGCTCGAATTTGAGCTGCGTTTGTGTACTGTTTTGCTGGCGTTATGTATGCAAACTATCTCCGTGTCGAATTTTGTTTGATACATGTGACCATATCATCGTAATGTATGTTTTTTCAATATAGTTTAATCAGATTATTTGAATTTTTTCGGGAGTTTTGCGGTGTTCCGTTGTCGGATTGTATTTACGTTTGAGAAATCCGTGCCACTCGACCGGTACCTGTGCTAAATGGAGTGGGCAAGGAAGAATTCTGAACGGAACCAACGACTCATCTTGACAAAGGACACTTTGATCAACATTCTGATGAAAGATCAGCCATAGTAAGACCCAATTTACGATGTTATATCATATCTGTTGTGCATGTGAACTGGACGTGGGCGCCTAGCCGAATCTGCCTGGTAAAAATATCGTGTCCTTCGCTAACGTGGTTAGCTAATAGATTTACATATTGTGTCTTCCCTGTAAAACATTTTAAAAATCTGAAATGGTGGCTTTATTCACAAGACCTGTATCTTTCATCTGGTGTCTTGGACTTGTGATTTAATGATATTTAGATGCTACAAGTTACTTGTGACGCTATGCTAGCTATGCTACTCAGTGGGGTGAGTTGGGGGGTGCTACCGGATCAGGGTTGGTGACTCGTGAGAAGTTAATGTGAGTCTGGAGGGAGAGTATACAGTCTAGCCAGAATCCAAAGGTATTTGTAGTTGTCCACATATTCTAAGTCAGAACCGTCCAGAGTAGTGATTCTTGTCGGGCGGTCGGGTGCGGGCAGCGATCGGTTGAAGAGCATGCATTTAGTTTTACTAGCTTTAAAGAGCAGTTGGAGGCCACGGAAGGAGTGTTGTAGGGCGTTGAAGCTCGTTTGGAGGTTTGTTATCACAGTGTCCAAAGAAGTGCCAGATGTATACAGAAATGACGTCTGCATAGAGGTGGATCAAAGAATCATGGATATATACAGAGAAAAGAGTTGGCCCGAGAATTGAACCCTGTGGCACCCCCATAGAGACTGCCAGAGGTCCGGACAACTGGCCCTCCGATTTGACACACTGAACTCTATCTGAGAAGTAGTTGGTAAACCAGGCGAGGCAGTCATTAGAGAAAGCAATCTGTTGAGTCTGCCGATGAGAATACGGTGATTGACAGAGTCAAAAGCCTTGGCCAGGTCGATGAAGACGGCTGCAGAGTACTGTCTTTTATTATTTTAGAAAGAGAGGGTCCAGATTGTCTAGCCCAGCTGATTTGTAGTGATCCAGATTTTGCTGCTCTTTCAGATCATCCGCTGTCTGGATTTGGGTGAAGGAGAAGCAGGGGGGGGTGGGGGCTTGGGCCAGTTGCTGCTGGGGTTGCTGAGCTGTTGGTCGGGGTTGAGGTAGACTGGTGAAAAGCATGGCCAGCCGTAGAGAAATGCTTATTGAAATTCTCGATTATCATGGATTTATCAGTGGTGGCAGTGTTTCCTATTCTCAGTGCAGTGGGCAGCTGGGAGGAGGTACTCTTATTCTCCATGGACTTTACAGTGTCCCAAAACTTTTGGGAATTAGTGCTGCAGGATGCAAATTTCTGTTTGAAAAAGCTAGCCTTTGCTTTCCTAACTGACTGTGTATTGGTTCCTGACTTCCCTGAAAAGTTGCATATCGCGGGGACTATTCGATGCTAGTGCAGTACGCCACAGGGTGTCTTTGTGCTGGTCAAGGGTAGTCAAGTCTGGAGTGAACCAAGGGCTATATCTGTTCTTAGTTCTACATTTTCTGAATGGGGCATGCCTTTTTAAGATGGTGAGGAAAGCACTTTTAAAGAACAACCAGGCATCCTCTACTGACGGGATGAAGTCAATATCCTTCCAGGATACCCGGCCGGGCCAGGTCGATTAGAAAGGTTGGCTCGCAGAAGTGTTTTAGGGAGCGTTTGACCACGGACCCATAACGGACGCAGGCAATGAGGCAGTGATCACTGAGATCCTGGTTGAAAACAGCAGAGGTGTATTTAGAGGGCAAGTTGGTCAGGATGATATCTATGAGGGTGCCCATGTTTACGGTTTGGGGTTGTACCTGGTAGGTTCCTTGATAATTTGTGTGAGATTGAGGGCATCTAGCTTAGATTGTAGGATGACCGGAATGTTAAGCATATCCCAATTTAGGTCACCTAGCAGTACAAACTCTGACGATAGATGGGGGGCAATCAATTCACATTTGGTGTCCAGGGCAGAGCTGTGAGCTGAGGTGGGTCTATAACAAGCGGAAACAGTGAGGTACTTAGTTCTGGAGAGATGGATCTTTAAAAGTAGAAGCTCGAACTGTTTGGGCATAGACCTGTATAGTATGACAGAACTCTGTAGGCTATCTCTACAGTAGATTGCAATTCCGCCCCAGTTCTGTCTTGACAGAAAATGTTGGAGTTGGGGATGGAAATCGCAGAATTGTTGGTGGCCTTCCTAAGCTAGGATTCAGACACGGCTAGGACATCAGGGTTGGCGGAGTGTGCTAAAGCAGTGAATAAAGCAAACTTAGGGAGGACGCTTCTGATGCATGAACCCAAGGTTTTACGGTTGCAGAAGTCAACAAATGAGAGTGCCTGGGGACACACAGGGCCTGGGTTAACCTCTATATCACCAGAGGAACAGAGGAGGAGTATGATGAGGGTACGGCTAAAGTCTATAAGAACTGGTCGTCTAATAAAAGGAGCAGATTTCTGCGCGTGGTAGGATAGATTCAGGGCATAGTGTACAGACATGAGTATGGTATGGTGCGAGTAAAGTGGGGGTAAACCTAGGCATTGAGTGACGATGAGAAAGATTGCATCGCTGGAGGAGCCAGTTAAGCTAGGTGCGGTCTCCGCATGTGTGGGGGATGGCACAAGGGGGCTATCTGAGGCATGTTGAGCAGAACTAGGGGCTCCGCAGTAAAATAAAACAATGAGAGCTGCCCTAAACAACAGTATACAAGGCATATTAAAGAACAACCAGGCATATTTGGGGCGGCAGGTAGCCTAGTGGTTAGAGCGTTGGACTAGTAACCAAAACGTTGCAAGATTGAATCCCTGAGCTGACAAGGTGAAAATCTGTTGTTCTGCCCCTGAACAAGGCAGTTAACCCACTGTTCCTAGGCCGTCATTGAAAATAAGCATTTGTTCTTAACTGACTTGCCTAGTTAAATAAAGGTAAAAAAATATATATATATATATATTGAGATTAGATAGAGACATAAAGCAATCACAGGTGTTGATTGGGAGAGCTAAGACAACAACGGGTGAGACAACAACAGGTAAATGTAATCAGCTAAGACAACAACAACGGGTAAATGGCGATGAATGGGCAGAGGAGGGTCAGTTAGTTACACACAGGGCCTGAATACGAGGCTTGGGCCGACAGATAAACAAAATGAAGTACCGTGTTAATGAACATACACATCAGGTCAAAGTCAATAACAGATATGCTACTGTATACTGTAACATGGAGGAACTTGGTTTGCTGCCAGTCATCAGATGCATATTCCACCAAACCTAAATCCTATCCTTGGCTGATCTCATGTGGCTCCCATACGTTCAGTATTTCCCCCTTGGCTGACCTCTCCAAGCCCCTAAACCTAATTCAGTCTGATGGGTTTACATTGCGCCCCATAGGGGGTCTGAATGCATCTCAATCCCTTCAGATAGTCTGATTTAATTAAACCCCTTCGACATGAATAAAACAACTCAGATCTTATTTGGGCGATCAAAAATCCTATCAAAGCAGTGCTTTACCATTGATCTGTGAGATATCAAAAATGAGATAGAGATACAGTAAAGTATTCCATATTCCAGCTTCCTGGTTTGGTGCTTTACTACACTGTCTTTCCAGAGTACTTTTGGTCATTAATATCCGTTTCTACTTCAGTGAGCAATGCAGATATGGGCTTGTAATCTCAGGTACACATTTCCCCTTTCAGTAGGACAATAACCTAAAACACAAGGCAAAATATACACATTGACTGTTCCTGAGTGACCTAATTACAGTTTTGACTTAAATTGGCTTGGAAATCTATGGCAAGATTTGAAAATGGCTGTCTAGCAATGATCAACAACCAACTTGACACAGCTTGAATCATTTTTTAAAGAATAATGTTAAACTCTTGTACAATCCAGGTGTGCAAACCTCTTACCCAGCTCTAATCGCTGCCAAAAGGTGATTCTGACATGTATTGACTCAGGGGTGTCAATTCTTATGTAAATTAGATATTTGTCTTCCATTTTCAATAAATGTGCAAAATGTTGTGTATTGTGTGTAGATGGGTGACAAAAAATATATAATTAATCAATTTTCAATTCAGGCTGGAACACAACAAAATATGACTTGTTTCAGGAAACTAGGCATATGTCGCACGTCACTACTTCACAGGGGAGGAAACCCAGCCTAAAACCCCAAACAGCAAGCAATGCAGGTTTAGAAGCACGTGTACATGTGCACACATGTACATGAACATGTGTACATGTCGAGACCATAGTGACCGATCCACTTAGCTAGATGTGGCTAGGGGGTGGTTATAGCATTTCCTTTACATGACACATCAATTTAAACAAATGTGTCAGGTAAGCGTCATCTAATAATGATATAATATTTATCAAAAATTTGATCTGGACACTTGCTGTTTTGAGATTTTTACTATGCAAGTAACCAGTTCACTGTACCAATTACACCTTCTGTGAACATAGATGTTATTTGATATAGCATGTGTTTACCAAATGGACTTAAAGAAATGGGTGGGGCTAAGGCTTAAGAGGGTTTGAACGGTCCTGAATGGGTGCAGACAAAAAAGAGCTCTCCAGTAGATGTAGCAAAATATTCAAAGACCATTTTCTCAAAAGTGAGGTTACAAGTTTATCAACATTCAAAGCAGAATTACTTTCCCATCGTTCCTCAACTGTAGTGTATGATATACCATTTTCTAGCTCTGAGTCTCTGCTTTTATCCAATGTTAAAAAAACACAATTTAAATTTCGCTACATAAGACTGAATCGAGGCAGTTGGTCACAAATGTGGAATAAGTCAAGGGGTATGAATAATTTCTGAAGGCACTGTATATTCATAGATTTGTCGGTCAATTCCTCCTCCCACCATGCACTCTATAAATAACAGCCCTTCATTGACATGGAGGTAGGCTAAGTTAAAACTGTCACACCCTGATCTGTTTCACCTGTCCTTGTGATTGTCCCCACCCCTCTCCAGGTGTCGCCCATCTTCCCCATTATCCCCTGTGTATTTATACCTGTGTTCTCTGTTTGTCTGTTGCCAGTTCGTCTTGTTTGTCAAGTCAACCAGCGTTTTTGTTCTCAGCTCCTGCTTTTCCCAGTCTCTCTTTTTTTCACTCTCTTTTCTTTCTTTCTCCTGGTTTTGACCCTTGCCTGTCCTGACTCTGAGCCCGCCTGCCGATCTGTACCTTTGCTCCACCTTTGGATTGTTGACCTCTGCCTACCCTTAGCCTGCCGGCCGTCCGGTACCGTTGCCCCACCTCTGGTTTACTGACCCCTGCCTGCCCCTGTTAGAACATTAAACCATTGTCAATTTGACGTGTCTGAATCTGGGTATTACCTTGATTCCTGATAAACCATTGGCCTACCTTTTAAAATAGCTTAAGATTAAGAAGAAAATCAAATTGATCTGATTACATAAGATGATTTATAACAGTATTTTGGTCTGCAAAGCTTTCTGCTAGAAACAAGCTGTAAAATACCTGGGAAAGATGTGACGCCAATATATTTGGGGATATACAGTGCACTCGGGAGGTATTCAGACCCCTTGACTTTTTCCACATTTTGTTACGTTACAGCCTTTTCCTACAATGGATTAAGTTGTATTTTTCTCTAATCAATCTACACACAACACTTCATAAAGACAAGTCGAAAACAGGTTTATAGACATTTTTGCAAATAAAATACAGAAACACTGTCACGCCCTGGCCTTAGTTATCTTTGTTTTCTGTAATATTTTGGTCAGGGTGTGACAGGGGGGATGTTTGTGTGTATTTGTCTCGTCTTGGGTGGTTGTATGGTATAGGGGGTTTTGGTAGAGTGTATGGGTTTGTGTTGAGTGTAGGTATCTAGGTAAGTCTATGGTTGCCTGAATGGTTCTCAATCAGAGACAGCTGTCATTCATTGTCTCTGATTGGGAGCCATATTTAAGGCAGCTATAGGCATTAGGCTATTGTGGGTAATTGTCTATGTCTATGTGTAGTGGTTAGTGTCAGCACTATTTTGTTTGTTGTTTTGTTCGTTTGTTCGTCTTCATAATAAAAGAAGATGTCTTTCTATCACGCTGCGCCTTGGTCCTCTATTCAAAGTTACGACGATCGTGACAAACACCTTATTTACATAATTCAGACCCTAGCTCAGGTATATCCTGTTTCCATTGATCATCCTTGGGATGTTTCTACAACTTCATTGGAGTCCACCTGTGGTTAATTCAATTGAATGGACATGATTTGGAAAGGCACACACCTGGGTATTTAAGGTCCCACAGTTGACTGTGCATGTCAGAGCAAAAACCAAGCCATGAGGTCGAAGGAATTGTCCGTAGAGCTCACAGACAGAATTGTGTCGAGGCACAGATCTCGGAAAGTGTACCAAAACATTTCTGCAGCATTGAAGGTCCCCAAAAACACAGTGGCCTCCATCATTCTTACATGGAAGAAGTTTGAAACCACCAAGACTCTTCCTAGAGCTGGCAGCACAACCAAACTGAGCAATCGGGGGAGAAGGGCCTTAGTCATAGAGGTGACCAAGAACCCGATGATCACTCTGACAGAGCTCTTCCAGAAGGACAACCATCTCTACAGCACTACACCAATCAGGCCTTTATGGTAGAGTGGCCAGATGGAAGCCACTCCTCAGCAAAAGGCACATGACAGCCTGCTTGTGCTTGCCAAAAGGCACCTAAAGGACTCTCAGACAATGATAAATAAAATTCTCTGGTCTGAAGAAATCAAGATTGAACTCTTTGGCCTGAATGCCAAGCGTCACATCTGGAGGAAACCTGGTGGTGGCAGCATCATGCTGTGGGGATGTTTTTCAGCGGCAGGGACTTGGAGACTTTAGATCACTCCATAAGCTAGCTTTGCTATGGAGAGACATTTTGAAGTGGAGGACTTGATTAGCTATTCATTTATAGGTGTTGGCTAAAGCCTGTGTTGACCTTGTGTTTAACCAACCTGACAGCAGCTAGCTAGCTTAGCTTGGCAATAGCTGCAGCTGGCTAGCCTATCTAGCTAGCTGATATTTCTCTGTCACATCCCAGTTATGCCAAGATAGCAAGATGTACCAGTGTCTGGAATGTGTTTCATGAGACACTCGTTCGACAACACCGTGCTACGAAAGAAGCTTGCAACTAAGTTTTATCAGCTCATGTAAAGACACGTTACCGCTGAAACAATGTCAACAACTGTGAGTTGAATGCAAGCTTAGCTGTCAACACAATATTCTATAACTGTCTAGTTTTGTTTCATCTCATCTCTCCGTATGTCTGTTGTTAGATCTTTCCTGCGGGACAAATCCCAAAATAATATGCCTACAGGTGTAGCTACAGTGCCTTCAGAAAGTATTCATACATTTTCACATTTTCACCCATCTACACACAATAATGACAAAGTTAAAACATGTTTTTAGAGACTTTTGCTAATTTAGTGAACGTTAAATAAAAAAATCTAATTTACATAAGTATTCACACCACTGGGACAGTGCATGTTAGGCAGCAAGTACAGCTGTGAGTCTTTCTGTGTATGTCTCTATGAGCTTTGCACACCTGGATTGTACAATATTTGCACATTATTCTTGCACATGATTTACGTTGGTTGTTGCTAGACAGCCATTTTCTAATCTTGCCATAGATGTTCAAGCCGATTTAAGTCAAAACTGTAACTAGGCCACTCAGGAACATTCCATGTTGTCTTGGTAAGCAACTCCAGTGTATATTTTACCTTGTGTTTTGGGTTAGTGTCCTGCTGAAAGGTGAATTTGTCTCCCAGTGTCTCTTGGAAAGCAGACTGAACCAGGTTTTCCCATAGGATTTTGCCTCTGCTTAGCTCTATTCCATTTATTTTTTACCTCAACAACTCCCTAGTCCTTGCTGATGACAAGCATAACCATAACACGATGCAGCCACCACCATGCTTGAAAATATGATGAGTGGTACTTAGTGATGTGTTGGATTTGCCCCAAACAAAGCACTTTGTATACAGGACATAAAGTAAATTTCTTTGCCACATTTTTTGCAGTTTTACTTTAGTACCTTCTTGCAAATAGGATGCATGTTCTTGAATATTTTTACTCTGTACGGGCTTCCTTCTTTTCACTCTGTCATTTAGGTTAGTATTGTGGGGTAACTACAATGTTGTTAATCTATCCTCAGTTTTCACCAATCACAGTCATTACACTCTGTCACTGTTTTAGTCACCATTGTCCTTCATGGTGAAATCCCTGAGTGGTTTCTTTCCTCTACGGCAACTGAGTTAGGAAGGATGCCTATATCTTTGTAGTGACTGGCTATATTGATACACCATCCAAAGTGTAATTCATAACTTCACCATGCTCAAAGGGATATTTAATGTCTGCTTTTATTTTTACCCATCTACCAATAGGTGCCCTTCTTTGTGAGGCATTGGAAAACCTCCAAAAGGCTCCTTAACAGCTTCTACCCCCAAGCTATAAGACCGCTGAACAATTAATCAAATGGCCACCTGGACAATTTACATTGACCCCCCCCACCCCTCCCCCCTTTGTTTTTACACTGCTGCTATTCGCTGTTTATTATCTATGCAGAGTCACTTTACCCCAACCTACATGTACAAACTACCTCGACTAACCTGTACATTGACTCGGTACCGGTACCCCCTGCCTATAGCCTTGTTATTGATATGTAATTTTATTGTGTTACTTTGATTTGATCTTTCAACATCCACTATAGCTTGTTGAATAGATTTGGTCACATGAGAGACATTCCTTCCCCTCTTCCATCATCAGCATAGGGAAGCCCCAATACCCCTACCTACATTCGAAAACACATCGTTAATCATAATATTGAACAAAATAGGACTGATAGCACTGCCTTCAGGAATACCATAGGCATCAGATAAAATCAGATACATCTCAACATCAACTGTTCAGAGGAGTCTGTGTGAATCAGGCCTTCATGGTTGAATTGCTGCAAAGAAACCACTACTAAAGGACATCAATAAGAAGAAGAGACTTGGGCCTCCCGGGTGGCGCAGTGGTCTAGGGCACTGCATCGCAGTGCTAGCTGCGCCACCAGAGTCTCTGGGTTCGCGCCCAGGCTCTGTCGCAGCCGGCCGCGACCGGAAGGTCCGTGGGGCGACGCATAATTGGGCTAGCGTGGTCCGGGTTAGGGAGGGTTTGGCCGGTAGGGATATCCTTGTCTCATCGCGCTCCAGCGACTCCTGTGGCGGGCCGGGCGCAGTGCGCGCTAACCAAGGGAGCCAGGTGCACGGTGTTTCCTCCGACACATTGGTGCGGCTGGCTTCCGGGTTGGAGGCGCGCTGTGTTAAGAAGCAGTGCGGCTTGGTTGGGTTGTGCTTCGGAGGACGCGTGGCTTTCGACCTTCGTCTCTCCCGAGCCCGTACGGGAGTTGTAGCGATGAGACAAGATAGTAATTACTAGCGATTGGATACCACGAAAATTGGGGAGAAAAGGGGAGAAAATTAAAAAAAGATTTTAAAAAAAGAAGAAGAGACTTGCTTGGGCCAAGAAACACGAGCAATGGACATTAGACCGGTGGAAATTTGTCCTTTGGTCTGATGAGTCCAAAATTGACATTTTCGGTTCCAACCGCTGTGTCTTTGTGAGACGCGGAGTAGGTGAACGGATGATCTCAACATGTGTATTTCCCACCGTAAAGCATGGAGTAGGAGGTGTTATGGTGTGCTTCGCTGGTGACACTGTCTGTGATTTATTTAGAATTCAAGAAACACTTAACCAGCATGGCTACCACAGCATTCTGTAGCAATGCGCCATCCCATCTGGTTTGTGCTTAGTGGGACTATCATTTGTTTTTCAACAGGACAATGACCCAACACACCCCTAGGCTGTGTAAGGGCTATTTTACCAAGGAGGAGAGTGATGGAGTGCTGCATCAGATGACCTGGCCTCCACCATCACCTGACCTCAACCCAATTGAGATGGTTTGGGATGACTTGGACAGCAGAGTGAAAGATAAGCAGCCAGCAAGTGCTCAGCATATGTGGCATATACTCCTTAAAGACTGTTGGAAAAGCATTTCTCATGAAGCTGGTTGCCAAGAGTGTGCAAAGTTGTCAACAAGGCAAAGGGTGGCTACTTTGAAGAATCTGAAATATATATTGATTTGTTTAACACTTTTTTGCTTACTACATGATTCCATATGTGTTATTTCATAGTGTTGATGTCTTCAATATTATTCTACAATGTAGAAAATAGTAAAAATAAAGAAAAACCCTTGAATGAGTAAGTGTTCAAAAATGTTTGACCGGTAGTGTACTTTAAGATGGCAGGTGACACAATTACTGAACGGAAACACCTGTGTCAATTAACCACTTCCATTTGCTGTACCAATAGAAACAAGAAACACTTAACAATATTATTATTTGACCCTGCTGGTCATCTATGAACTTTTGCACATCTTGAAGAACAATCTGGCCTTAATGGCCAAGTATTATTAGAATCTCCACCTGGCACAGCCAGAAGAAGACTGGCCACCAGTCAGAGCCTGGTTTCTTCCTAGGTTGCACTGTTCCACAAGTAAATTAGTCAACGTACTGTATGTATGATGAGGCTGACTAATACATTGTTCACGCCATTCCACAGACCTTTTAACCCAGGACCAAGTTCAGGAAACTCTGAGCTAATCAACTCTCAAACACCAAGGATGCTAATCAAACACCAAGGATGAGACCAGTGGACACAGTAGCCACAAGGCCTGGATTTTAATAGTCTCCAGTCCAGCTGAGGTGCACCGATCCAGGACTGATGCACTACAAAGGCCCCTGGCTATAGGCCCACAGGCCTGAGCCAAGAAACCAGGTGCACAAACAACTCAAGGTTAGGCGGTCTACTCTGGCTTCCAGGTGCATCACAGGAGTGATTTAGTGCCAGCTTCTGCTAAGCAGGGCCAGCTTGCCCCTGTTCCCCACACATATAGGCACTGAGCGGGAATCAAAGTGCCAGATTAGCGGTTAAATATCAGCATTAAAGGTTTGTTTGGCTAGGCAAACCACCCGGGGTAGGAACAATGGCTGGCTGAATCTGGACAGGATGGGAGGAGGGAGGGAGAAAAAGAGCGAGAGAGGAGGGGGAAGCATGTTTTTCTGAGCCATATACCAAGAAGTCCTCCTTTTCTGAGGGGAGAAGTGATAGAACAAATATATAGGCTATTTCAGGTTATTTACAATGCCCTGTCAATTAATCCACTCTTTCTCAGAAGAAAGCGGAGAGTGTGCCCACCCGCCCATCCTACAATACCAGACGATTACCCAGCAGTCTACGCTATCTGTGAACCAACCCTTGTTTTCCACTCCCTTAACCATAATGTTCTCTTTGTTTTTGTTCAAGGCAAAATTAGTATGCATTAGTAAGGGGGAAATAGTGGAATGGAATGCACACTGCTGATGGTGGCTGAAATAATGAGGGGTTTGCTGCTCAGATGACTGTGGAGGAACCCAGCGGAGTTCTGACTGACTGGTAATAGCCTGGAATTAAGGAAGCCTAGCGTTAGCCTAGCCGTTAGCCTTTACCTGCTAGCTTTTAGCAGGTAAGCCGTTAGTACGTTAGCCGTACCTTTGACGATTAGCTCTGCGTAGTTGGAGACCCCGGAGCCACCATCGGAGCGGATGACACAGCGATAGCGGCTGGTGCTTCTCTGAGACGTGTCCCCGACACTGACGGTGGCCGAGAAACGCCGGTGGTTCACCACCCGCGTGACCATGAGGGCTGTGTCTTTACCATTCCACTGCTGTAGATGGAGAGAGACAGACACTTTCTTACTAACACATGTACACACAGTATTTATCACGTTGGTATGGTAAAAAAGGACAAACTCCACATATGGACATTCAAATCTGTTAACCAAAGAAACCAGCAGTATGGTTAATGTTTGTCAGAAACTGCAACTTTTTCACTGCACTTGGTCCTTACGATATCAACTCGACTATAACAATCTCCCAAAAGTAATTTATTCCAGCATGTACCTGATACTTTTTTCTGCCCTGGATACTACTCCATTGCAAATTCCATTACTATAAGATGAAAACATGCTAGTGCAGTACATTGGTGGCTGATAGAGAGGCAGTCGTCCATATCAAAATAACACTTTATACTCAGGGCACAGATTGTATGGATATCCCCACAGAGTTTATACCATTACAGTGTTTGTGCAAGTACAGCAAGGAACTGGACCATGCTGTAAGTGTAATTTCACAAGGGCGGGGTCATAACATTGCAACAGAAATCAACTAAAATGCCCTGTGTATTCTACATGATTGAAAAAGCTACAGAAGCTAGTCACTAAAGGTGGATGCATCCACAGCTACATCTATGAATTTGAGATTGGTTACTTCTCCAGCCCCATGCCTCGGGCACGGCTGCCATCTGTTATTTTTCTAATTAAAGATTGCAGCTTTAAGGTGAGAGGGATAAGATGGATGACATCTATAGTGGACCGAAGGGAAGCAACTCGCCTGTAGCCACAGTTGGTCGTGTTGTGACCACTTCCCCCCGGCGGTACACTGGAAGGTGGCGTTCTGGCCCACATTCACCTCCACATTCTGCAGCCGCAGGAAGTGAGGCGCTTTCCCTGCAAAGGGGCGGGAAACACACTCAATACAATGACTAGGCATGCATAAGCACAAACACATACTGTATCAACTGTTTGACAAGCATTGAGTAATTGAGAAAGCTGAGTTATGTGAGGAATAAAGGAAACAAATACACACAACATTAAATTACCAACAAAAGTGTTTTGTAGATCAGCGTGTTTTTTCTTTTCGTTCTAAAATCTAAAGTTACTTAAGATTTCAGGTCACCTTTCCTTCCCTTCCGTAGAATTGTCTCCCCTGGTCTGCTCAGTGCACACTAATGTCCAGCTGAAAAGTAAATGAACCGAGGCTGCTCTGTATGGCATTGAAACGGCATTGAAACGGCATCTCCTAATCTCATTTTCACCGCGCCTAGAAATGTAGGCCTAATAGTGTATTCATTGATCATTTCAATACGAGAATTTATCTTGACGTTAATTTCCCCCATTGAAGAAAAAAGCCGACTGGATTATTTTACTCTGCAATTTATTTACCTTTGCTTCCTAATCTTATTTGAATTCAGCACTGAGTGCTCTGTCCTAATTCCCAGGGAAAGCTCTAAGTCTAAGTACAGAAAGAGAAAGAAAGAAAGAAAGAGAACACATCTAGGACACTGAGTGCCTTGGAGGAGTCCAAAGATGTGAGGCAAAGACGTTCTGTCAGCTTTGAATGATGAAGGTCCTGAGTTTGTTCCTTTTTCTGTGTTCCGCAATCTACCTAGTCCTCCCTCTATTCCCCTCGGTCTGTGTGTCCCCCACTCCCAAACACACACACACACACACACCAAATACACACACATACACACACACACCAAACACACAGCCTGTTATCCAGAAGTGTGAGACCAGATGATGCTCCATGGGGTAGTGTCACTTACGGCATGGGTGGGCCAACACTCGGACCTCGTCCACCGCGATGAACCCTGGATGGCCCTGTACGGATACAGACTCGAATATCACCTACCGCAAAGGGGGAGAGGAAGAGAGATGGGGAGAGATGGGAGTGGGGAGAGAGAGGAGAGAGTGAGAAACACAATTTGTACAGGCATTTTTCGTTACCCCTGCAAAACTCACCTGGACACCCTGTAAGAACGGCATCCACCATGCTGTCAACAACATTCGCCACCTCTAACTACACACCCTTCAAAATGCAAGCTTTTCGCCACATTGACAGCAGCTCTTTCCATTGGGACAGCTGCAGCAATATCTTCACGTCATAATTAACAAACAATATAGGCGGATTGCTGCTGCTGTTCACATATGGGCCTGGCAGAATGTGCAGGCCAGTAGAGCCGTGCCATGTGCTTGGGACATGTGGGGCTCACACAGGGCTCTCGGTGAAGGCTGCCAGACTGGGAAGAGGGACTCAGGCCTTCAGGTCTCTGTGGCCAGAGAGAGACAAATACGTATTTCACATTATAGGGCCAACCCGAACCCGACTCTGTTATTTTATTTCCACATTGTCCTTTGCAGCACGTTCCTACAACTATGTTTGATGTGTAACCAGGCCAGCCCAGTACAGCTTGGCTTGGCTCAGCTCGGCGTGCTCATCAAGCTGAGCTGACAAGGTAAAAATCTGTCGTTCTGCCCCTGAACAAGGACGTTAACCCACGGTTCCTAGGCCGTCATTGTAAATAAGAATTTGTTCCTAACTTACTTGCCTGGTTAAATAAATAAATAAAATCAAAGGACAAGAGAGAGGGCTGGAGGCGGAGCCTCCTTCCAACAGGTATAGTCAGGTGTTTTAGTCATAGCAAAAGCCTCCAAGGTTGTTGCTTTGCTCATAATAGGTTAGGTTTGGGGGAAATAACTAAATGGGTAGCTTTTTATACGGAATGTTAAACACCAGTCACAACGTCAACAGTGAAGAGGCGACTCCAGGATGCTGGCCTTCTAGGCAGAGTTGCAAAGAAAAAGCCATATCTCTGACAGGTCAATAGACACTGAACAGAGGGACTCTGCCTAGAAGGCCAGCATCCCGGAGTCGCCTCTTCACTGTTGCCGTTGAGACTGGTGTTTTGCGGGTACTATTTAATGAAGCTGCCAGTTGAGGACTTGTGAGGCGTCTGTTTCTCAAACTAGACACTCTAATGTACTTGTCCTCTTGCTCAGTTGTGCACCAGGGCCTCCCACTTCTCTTTCTATTCTGGTTAGAGCCAGTTTGAGCTGTTC
This sequence comes from Salvelinus alpinus, assembly GCF_045679555.1. Lineage (NCBI taxonomy): Eukaryota > Metazoa > Chordata > Actinopteri > Salmoniformes > Salmonidae > Salvelinus > Salvelinus alpinus. The sequence continues at coordinate 2,498,847 of NC_092097.1, forward strand.
TGTGACGGGAATAGTACACAGCGCTGTTAGAGATCCTCAGTTTCTTGGCATATTCTCGCATGGAATAGCCTTCATTTCTCAGAACAAGAACAGACTGATGAGTTTCAGAAGAGATTCTTTGTTTCTGGCCATTTTGAGCCTGTAATCGAACCCACAAATGCTGATGCTACAGATACTCAACTAGTCTAAAGAAGGCACATTTTATTGGTTCTTTAATCAGCACAACAATTTTCAGCTGTGCTAACAATTTCAAAAGGATTTTCTAATGATCAATTAGCCTTTTAAAATGATTAACTTATATTAGCTAACACAACGTGCCATTGGAACACAGGAATGATGGTTGCTGATAATAGGCCTCTGTACGCCTATGTAGATATTCCATAAAAAAGTTATTTCCATTTGTAGCCGTTTCCAGCTACAATAGTAATTTACAACATAAAAAATGTCTACACTGTATTTCTGATCAATTTGATGTTATTTTAATGGACAAAAATTAGATTTTCTTTCAAAAACAAGGACATTTCTAAGTGACCCCAAACTTTTGACCGCTAGTGTATATGTATTTTTGTATTAATGGAAAATGAAACATTAATATTATTTGATAAGATAACCCCCTGAGTCAATACGTGTTAGAATCACATTTGGCAGCTATTACAGCTGTGTCTTTCTGGGTAAGTCTAAGAGCTTTGCAAACCTGGATTGTACAATATTTGCCTATTATTCTTAAATAAATTCTTCAAGCCCTGTCAAGTTGGTTGCTGATCAATGCTAGACAGCTATTTTCTAGTCTTGCCATATATTTTCAAGCCGATTTAAGTCAAAACTGTAACTAGGCCACTCAGGACTATTCCATGTTGTCTTGGTAAGTAACTCCAGTGTATATTTAGCCTTGTGTTTTATGTTATTGTCCTGTTGAAAGATGTATTGGTGTCTGTTGGAAAGCAGAATGAACCAGGTTTTTCTCTAGGACTTAGCCTGTGCTTAGTTATATTCATTTGATTTTATCCCCCCCCAAAATTAATTAGTCCTTGCAAATGACAAGCATACCCATAACATGATGCAGCCACCACCATGCTTGAAAATATGAAGAGTGGTACTCAGTGATGTGTTGTGTTGGATTTGCCCCAACCATAATGCTTTGTACAGTATTCAGGACAAAAAAGTAACTTCTTTTCCATTTTATTTGCAGTTTTACTTTAGTACCTTATTGCAAACAGAATGCATTGTTTTCACTCATTTAGGTTGGTATTATGGCATATCTCAAATGTTGTTGATCCATCCTCAGTTCTCTCCTATCACAGCCATTTAACTCTGTAACTGGTTTAAAATCACCATTGGTCTCATGATGAAATCCTCTCCAACTGAGTTAGGTAGGACACCTTTATCTTTGTAGTGTCTTGATACACCATCCAAAGTGTAATTAATTACTTCACCTTACAGATAATTTTATGTGCGGGGTACAGATGCGGTAGCCATTCAAAAATCATGTTAAACACCATTATTGCACACCGAGTTAGTCCATGCAACTTAGCCTGTGCTAAGTGTTATTGAGTTATTGAGTTGTTAAGCACATTTTTACTCCTGAAGTTTTTTAGGCTTTCCAAATCAAACGGGTTGAATACTTATTGAATCAAGACATTTGAGCTTTTACTTTTCTATTAATTTATTACAATTTCTAAAAACACAATTCCACTGACATTATGGGGTGTTGTACAGAAGAGTATTAGCACCAAGTGAACAGAAATAATAAATAAATGTTGATGGGTGGTGGTACTTCAATAGTTTCTGTTCTTGCATGGATAGTACTTTAATAAAGTGGGAATATTTCGAGAATCAAGTCAAAATTTAGAGAATAAAGTTACAGTTTTACTTAAAGATTAAAGTAGGGGATTTGGTTAACTCCCTGGCTTCCTGTGTGTGCCACTGTTGAAATGCCTGCAGTTAGATAACCTGGTGAAACTATACTTTAAAATTGGCTTTAGTAACAAGGAAATCCTTTCTCTTTTAGCACATGATAACCACATTATTGTAAGTAGGCCTATTAGGACCTGGAAGAGGTTGTGCCACAGATTATTTTCAGAAGGAGGAAACACATTCGGATGAGGTATTTTGTGTGGTTGGTTACATACATAGGAAGAGACAGGTGGGTTGTGTGTGTATACAGGTGTGTGTGTGTGTATGTGTGTGGGGTGGGAGTCTAATACACTTATTCAAACAGGCATCACACACAAACAAACACACACACGGTATCCCCAAAGCAATACCATTCTAAAGGCAATGGTGCGTTGTCAGACTGCGATGGAGTTGAGGTCAGGGCTCTATGCAGCCCAGTCAAGTTCTTCCACACCAATCTCGACAAAAGATTTCTGTATGGACCTCACTTTCTGCACAGGGGCATTGTCATGCTGAAACCGGAGAGGGCCGACCCCAAACTGTTGTCATAAAGTTGGAAGCACAGAATTGTCTAGAATGGCATTGTATGCTGTAGCGTTAACACTTCCCTTCACTGGAACTAAGGGGCCTAGAAAACCATGAAATTCAGCCCCAGACCATTATTCCTCCTCCACCAAACTTTACAGTTGGCACTATGCATGGGGCAGGTAGCATTATTTTTGGCATACGCCAAATCCAGATTTGTCCGTCGGAATGCCAGATGGTGGTGTGATTCATCACTCTAGAGAATGCGTTTCCACTAGTCCAGAGTCCAATAGCGGTGAGCATTACAAATCAAATCAAATTGTATTGGTCAGATGTTATTGCGGGTGTAGTGAAATGCTTGTGTTCCTAGCTCCAACAGTGCAGTAGTATTTAACAATTCACAACAATACACACAAATCTCAAAGTAAAATAATGGAATTAAGAAATATATAAATACTAGGATGAGCAATTTTGGAATGACATTTACTAAAATACAGTAGAATACAGAATACAGTCGTGGCCAAAAGTTTTGAGAATGACAAATATTAATTTTCACAAAGTCTGCTGCCTCAGTTTGTATGATGGCAATTTGCATATACTCCAGAATGTTATGAAGAGTGATCAGAAGAATTGCAATTAATTGCAAAGTCCGTCTTTGCCATGCAAATGAACTGAATCCTAAAAAACATTTCCACTGCATTTCATCCCTGCCACAAAAGGACCAGCTGACATCATGTCAGTGATTCTCTCTCAAGGATATTTCTGCCAGTAAGATTGCACCTAAATCAACCATTTATCAGATCATCAAGAACTTCAAGGAGAGTGGTTCAATTGTTGTGAAGAAGGCTTCAGGGCGCCCAAGAAAGTCCAGCAAGCGCCAGGACCGTCTCCTAAAGTTGATTCAGCTGCGGGATCGGGGCACCACCAGTACAGAGCTTGCTCAGGAATGGCAGTAAGCAGGTGTGAGTGCAACTGCACGCACAGTGAGGCGAATACGTTTGGAGGATGGCCTGGTGTCAAGAAGGGCAGCAAAGAAGCCACTTCTCTCCAGGAAAAACATCAGGGACAGACTGATATTCTGCAAAAGGTACAGGGATTGGACTGCTGAGGACTGGGGTAAAGTAATTTCCTCTGATGAATCCTCTTTCCGATTGTTTGGGGCATCCGGAAAAAATCTTGTCCGGAGAAGACATGGTAAGCGCTACCATCAGTCCTGTGTCATGCCAACAGTAAAGCATCCTGAGACCATTCATGTGTGGGGTTGCTTCTCAGCCAAGGGAGTGGGCTCACTCACAATTTTGCCAAAGAACACAGCCATGAATAAAGAATGGTACCAACACATCCTCTGAGGGCAACTTCTCCCAACCATCCAGGAACAGTTTGGTGACGAACAGTGCTTTTTCCAGCATGATGGAGCACCTTGCCATAAGGCAAAAGTGGCTAAGTGGCTCGGGGAACAAAACATAGATATTTTGGGTCCATGGTGTCACGACTTCCGCCGAAGTTGGCTCCCCTGCCTGTTCGGGCGGTGCTCGGCGGTCGTCGTCACCGGCCTACTAGCCGCCACCGATCCCTTTTTCGTTGTCTGTTGGTTGTGTCTTATTAGTTTCACCTGTGTCCTGTTGTATGTGTTTGATGAGCTTCCTTATTTATAGTATGTGTCCCCGCCCTTGTTTTGTGCGGGATTGTTTTGTGTTACGTGTGTTGTTAAGGTAGAGGTGTTTATGTTCTGGACCTGCACCCTGTGTTTTGGGTGGTCCAATTTATTTAACCTCGCCCTGTGTTTGGGCTTGTGTTTTTTTGTGTGCCGTATAAAAGTGCACCTTTTTCCCTGTGGAATTCTCTGCGCCTGATTCCTTCCTCACCCGCCTAGTCCCGCGTGACACATGGCCAGGAAACTCCCCAGACCTTAATCCCATTGAGAACTTGTGGTCAATCCTCAAGATGCGGGTGGACAAACAAAAACCCACAAATTCTGACAAACTCCAAGCATTGATTATGCAAGAATGGGCTGCCATCAGTCAGGATGTGGCCCAGAAGCTAATTGACAGCATGCCAGGGCGGATTGCAGAGGTCTTGAAAACGAAGGGTCAACACTGCAAATATTGACTCTTTGCATTGACTTTATGTAATTGATAATAAAAGCCTTTGACACTTATGACATGCTTGTAATTATACTTCAGTATTCCATAGTAAGGTTGGCGCCCCCCCTTGGTTTGTGCTGTGGTGGAGATCTTTGTGGGCTATACTCGGCCTTGTCTCAGGATGGTAAGTTGGTGGTTGAAGTTATCCCTCTAGTGGTGTGGGGGCTGTGCTTTGGCAAAGTGGGTGAGGTTATATCCTTCCTGTTTGGCCCTGTCCGGGGGTATCATCGGATGGGGCCACAGTGTCTCCTGACCACTCCTGTCTCAGCCTCCAGTATTTATGCTGCAGTAGTTTATGTGTCGGGGGGCTAGGGTCAGTTGGTTATATCTGGAGTACTTCTCCTGTCTTATCCGGTGTCCTGTGTGAATTTAAGTATGCTCTCTCTAATTCTCTCCTTCTCTCTTTCTTTCTCTCTCTCGGAGGACCTGAGCCCTAGGACCATGCGTCAGGACTACCGGGCATGATGACTCCTTGCTGTCCCCAGTCCACCTGGCCTTGCTGCTGTTCCAGTTTCAAATGTTCTGCCTGCGGCTATGGAACCCTGACCTGTCCACCGGACGTGCTACCTGTCCCAAACCTGCTGTTTTCAACTCTCTAGAGACCGCAGGAGCGGTAGAGATACTCTTAATGATCGGCTATGAAAAGCCAACTGACATTTACACCTGATTATTATTTGACCATGCTGGTCATTTATGAACATTTGAACATCTTGGCCATGTTCTGTTATAAGCTCCACCCGGCACAGCCAGAAGAGGCCTGGCCACCCCTCATAGCCTGGTTCCTCTCTAGGTTTCTTCCTAGGTTTTGGCCTTTCTAGGGAGTTTTTCCTAGCCGCCGTGCTTCTACACCTGCATTGCTTGCTGTTTGGGGTTTTAGGCTGGGTTTCTGTACAGCACTTCGAGATATTAGCTGATGTACGAAGGGCTATATAAAATAAACTTGATTTGATTTGAGTAACATCTGACAAAAATATCTAAAGACCCTGAAGCAGCAAACTTTGGGAAAATTAATATTTGTGTCATTCTCAAAACTTTTGGCCACGACTGAATACATATGAAGTGAGTAAAACATATGTAAACATTGTTAAAGTGACCAGTGATTCCATGTCTATGTACAAAGTGCAGCAGCCTCTAAGGTGCAGGGTTGAGTAACCGGGTGGTAGCCGGCTAGTGATGGCTATTTAACAGTCTGATGGCCTTGATGTTTTTCAGTCTCTCGGTCCCAGCTTTGAAGAACCTGTACTGACCTTGCCTTCTGGATGATAGCGGGGTGAACAGGCCATGGTTCGGGTGGTTGATGAACTTGATGATCTTTTTGGCCTTCCTGTGACATCGGGTGCTGTAAGTGTCCTGGAGGGCAGGTAGTGTGCTCCCGGTGATGCAGTTGTCATACCACGCGGTGATACAGCCACACAGGATGCTTTCAATTGTGCATCTTTAAAAGTTTGTGAGGGTCTTAAGGGCCAAGCCGAATTTCTTCAGCCTGCTGAGGTTGAAGAGGCACTGTTGCGCATTCTTCACCACACTGTCTGTGTAGGTGGACCATTTCAGATTGTCAGTGGTGTTTACACCGAGGAACTTTAAGCTTTTCACCCGCTCCACTGTGGTCCTGTCGATGTGGATAGAGGTGTGCTCCCTCTGCTGTCTCCTGAAGTCCACAATCAGCTACTTCGTTTTGTTGACGTTCGGGGAGAGGTTATTTTCCTGGCACCACTCCACCAGGGCCCTCACCTCCTCCCTGTAGGCTGCCTCGTCATTGTTGACAATCAGGCTCACTACTGTTGTGTCTTCTGCAAACTTGATAATTGAGTAGGAGACATGCGTGGCCACGCAGTCATGGGTGTACAGTGAGTACAGGAGGAGGCTGAGCATGCACCCATGTGGGGCCCCTTTGTTGAGGACCAGGGTAGTGGAGGCGTTGTTTCCTCCCTTCACCACCTGGGGCGGTCCGTTAGGAAGTCCAGGACCCAGTTGCACAGGGTGTGGTTCAGACCCGGAGCCCCGAGCTTGATGATGAGCTTGGAGGGTATTATGTTTTTAAAGGCTGAGCTATAGTCAATGAACAGCATTCTTATATAGGTATTCGTCTTGTCCAGATGGGATAGGGCAGTGTGCAGTGCTACGGGGCGAAAGTCAATTAGTTTAGTTACCTTTGCTTTCTTGGGTACAGGAACAATGGTGGACATCTTGAAGCAAGTGGGGACATCCAACGTTTTGCATTGCGCATTCTGATCTTAGGCTTGTGTGTGGCTGCTCGGCCATGGAAACCCATTTCATGGAGCTCCCGACGAACAGTTCTTGTGCTGATGTTGCTTTCAGAGGCAGCTTGAAACTCGGTAGTGAGTCTTGCAACCAAGGACAGACGATTTTTACGCGGTACATGCTTCAGCACTCGGCGGCCCCATTCTGTGAGCTTGTGTGGCGCACCACTTCGCGGCTGAGCCGTTGTTGCTCCTAGATGTTTCCACTTCAAAATAACTGCACTTACAGTTGGCCAGGGCAGCACTACCAGGGCAGAATTTGACAAACTGACTTGTTTTAAAGGTGGCATCCTATGAAGGTGCCACGTTTGAAAGTCACTGAACTCTTCAGTAAGGACATTCTACTGCCAATGTTTGTCTATGGAGATTTCATGGCTGTGTGCTCGATTTTATACACCTGTCAGCAACGGGTGTGGCTGAAATAGCCGAATCCACTCATTTGAAGCGGTGTCAACATACTTTTTTTGCATACAGTGTAGCTGAGACAAAATAGCCTACAATGGAGATGATCCCCTTGTTTTGCGATAACCTATGCATCCTTTATTCCTCCCATCCTTGAAGACATCACCGATAGATGGATAGTGAAAGGAGATATTACGCTAGGCTACCAACCAAGTCAGATCAGTGATTATCACTTTAGAGCCTATATAGCCTATCATCATGTATCTAATAGGTCTATATTTAGACCAATGATTATTTCAAGAAAGGGAGAATCCACCCATGAATATATTCAAACATCACCTCAGATTAGCTGCTTTGTGCATTGCAGGAGTGTTCCTTAAGTTGCCTTCCTCCCACTAAACCCCTGCTTCGTTGTTTATTCCTCCAGCAGCCGTCGGCTAGGCCTATAATTGACTTTCACTTGCCTACAGTAATGTACGATTAGCCTACAGGTTAGGGTCATCTAGTTGGCCGCTTTAGGTTTACAATGGGCTGCAAAATAGCAGTGGTGTAGCGAATTTGGAGCGCAGCTTGACATGGGACACATACACACGCATACTCCTTCGATCTCCACCAGGATCCCAAGATAATCTGTTTTATTGGGTGTGCTCACGTAGTCAACTTGCCTATAGTTGTTAGAAGGATCATTACCATAAGGGGGAAATGCTACTGTTGGTAAAGCACCATGGATAAGGTCTTTAATAGTTTCCATTATGCACAGATTTTTTGCACGGGTGTTTTGCAAGGTGTTCGCCTAGGCTACGCAGCAGAAGATTGTGTAGCGAATTCAGAGGGCACACTGTCAGGGACTTGGCCCCAGTTCTTTTAGCAATCAGTGAAAGTGCCAAGAAAGTTTTTTGTTTGTGCTAATAATGCACCATGGCCGTTAGAAGAGTGTATGCCTATAGTCTGAAATTGACAGGGGGAACATGATGTATGTGTTGTGTGTAAGTTATAAGATCATTCGATTGATAAGCATGATTTTGAAAGCCTGTTTGAACGAGTCATTAGATTGATGGCCATTTGTTTGTTTTTCCCCTACTTTTTACCGCCCACACACACAAACCTGCATACACACACAACCCGCCCATCTCTACCTACAGTATGTAACCATGGTTCCTCCTTCTGAAAAGAATCTGTGGCACAACCTCTTCCTGGTCCTAATATTTATTATAATATGATTATTATGTGCTAAAAAAGCAAGGATTTCCTAAAGCCAATTCTAAAGTATAGTTTCACCATCTAAATCAGGCATTTCAACAGTGGTGAGCACCGCATCGCACAGGACGACTTCGGCGATGTCATCTATAAAATAGCCTCCAACCCTCTACTCAGCAAACTGGATGCAGTCTATCACAGTGCCATCCGTTTTGTCACCAAAGCCCCATATACTACCCACCACTGCGACCTGTACGCTCTCGTTGGCTGGCCCTCGCTTCATACTCGTCGCCAAACCCACTGGCTCCAGGTCATCTACAAGTCTCTGTTAGGTAAAGCCCGCCTTATCTCAGCTCACTGGTCACCATAGCAGCACCCACTCGTAGCACGCGCTCCAGCAGGTATATCTCACTGGTCATCCCCAAAGCCAATTCCTCCTTTCCTCCTTCCTCTCCTTCCAGTTCTCTGATGCCAAAGACTGGAACGAACTGCAAAAATCACTGAAGCTGGAGACTCATATCTCCCTCACTAGCTTTAAGCACCAGCTGTCAGAGCAGCTCACATATTACTGCACCTGTACATAGCCCATCTATAATTTAGCCCAAACAACTACCTCTCCCCCTACTGTATTTATTTATTTTGCTCCGTTGCACCTCATTATTTCAATCTCTACTTTGCACATTTTCCACTGCAAATCTACCATTCCAGTGTTTTACTTGCTATATTGTATTTACTTCGCCACCATGGCCTTTTTGTTGCCTTTACCTCCCTTATTTCACCTCACTTGCTCACATTGTATATAGACTTATTTTTCTACTGTATTATTGACTGTATGATTGTTTTACTCCATGTGTAGCTCTGTGTTGTTGTATGTGTCGAACTGCTTTGCTTTATCTTGGCCAGGTCGCAATTGTAAATGAGAACTTGTTCTCAACTTGCCTACCTGGTTAAATAAAGGTGAAATAAAATAAATAAATAAATAAAAGTATTATTATACACTGCTCAAAAAAATAAAGGGAACACTAAAATAACACATCCTAGATCTGAATGAATGAAATATTCTTATTAAATACTTTTTTCTTTACATAGTTGAATGTGCTGACAACAAAATCACACAAAAATTATCAATGGAAATCAAATTTATCAACCCATGGAGGTGTCACGAATCCCGCTTCCTGAGTCTGTTTTTGCCTGTGTTCTGTCCTGGAGTGTTTTTTCCGGTGTCCTGGAACGCACCCTGTCTGGTTGCCGGGCGACGTAGCTAGTTGGAGGATCTCTGAGTACCCGCACCTGTATCCCATCAGCTATCTGCACACCTGGTCCTGATCATCACCCCTCCACTTCATAAGCGCTGACCTGACATCCATTCCCTGCCGGATCGTTAGCCATGAACAGTATGTTGTGCCAGCGTATCAGCCTCCAGTTTGATAGAGTTTGTTTTGTTGTTTTGTACGTCTTGCTTGCCTTGAACTTACCTTCGTTTTTTCTGTCTACAGTCATTCACACGGAACACTCATCCCATCCCTACCTGGTCGTCGGTGACTTCAGTTACTTCCTTGGATCTGCTTACTCAATTCCATCAACTCACCTCCGCTGCCCGCTCCGCTACTTGGATTTTTCTATCACTACATTTAAACTTGTAAATAAATACTCACCTTCGTCTTACTCTCCTTGTCCTGGTCTGCTTCTGGGTTCTACTTTAGAGAACCGTGACAGGAGGTCTGGATTTGGAGTCACACTCAAAAGGAAAGTGGAAAACCACACTACAGGCTGATCCAACTTTGATGTAATGTCCTTAAAACAAGTCAAAATGAGGCTCAGTAGTGTGTGTGGCCTCCACGTGCCTGTATGACCTCCCTACAACGCCTGGGCATGTTCCTGATGAGGTGGCGGATGATCTCCTGAGGGATCTCCTCCCAGACCTGGACTAAAGCATCCGCCAACTCCTGGACAGTCTGTGGTGCAACGTGGCGTTGGTGGATGGAGCGAGACATGATGTCCCAGATGTGCTCAATTGGATTCAGGTCTGGGGAACGGGCGGGCCAGTCCATAGCATCAATGCCTTTCTCTTGCAGGAACTGCTGACACACACCAGCCACATGAGGTCTAGCATGGTCTTGCATTAGGAGGAACCCAGGGCCAACCGCACCATCATATGGTCTCACAAGGGGTCTGAGGATCTCATCTCGGTACCTAATGGCAGTCAGGCTACCTATGGCGAGGGCTGTGCGGCCCCACAAAGAAATGCCACCCCACACCATGACTGACCCACCGCCAAACCGGTCATGCTGGAGGATGTTGCAGGCAGCAGAACGTTCTCCACGGCATCTCCAGACTGTCACGTCTGTCACATGTGCTCAGTGTGAACCTGCGTTCATCTGTGAAGAGCACAGGGCGCCAGTGGCGAATTTGCCAATCTTGGTGTTCTCTGGCAAATGCCAAAAGTCCTGCACGGTGTTGGGCTGCAAGCACAACCCCCACCTGTGGACGTCGGGCCCTCATACCACCCTCATGGAGTCTGTTTCTGACCGTTTGAGCGGACACATGCACATTTGTGGCCTGCTGAGGTCATTTTGCAGGGCTCTGGCAGTGCTCCTCCTTGCACAAAAGGCGGAGGTAGCGGTCCTGCTGCTGGGTTGTTGCCCTCCTACGGCCTCCTCCACGTTCCCTGATGTACTGGCTTGTCTCCTGGTAGCGCCTCCATGCTCTGGACACTACGCTGACAGACACAGCAAACCTTCTTGCCACAGCTCGCATTGATGTGCCATCCTGGATGAGCTGCACTACCTGAGCCACTTGTGTGGGTTGTAGACTCCGTCTCATGCTACCACTAGAGTGAAAGCACCGCCAGCATTCAAAAGTGACCAAAACATCAGCCAGGAAGCGTAGGAACTGAGAAGTGGTCTGTGGTCACCACCTGCAGAACCACTCCTTTATTGGGGGTGTCTTGCTAATTGCCAATTTCCACCTGTCTTCCATTTGCACAACAGCATGTGAAATTTAGCATGTGAAATTTATTGTCAATCAGTGTTGCTTCCTAAGTGGACAGTTTGATTTCACAGAAGTGTGATTGACTTGGAGTTACATTGTGTTGTTTAAGTGTTCCCTTTATTTTTTTGAGCAGTGTATGTAGTTGAAAGCGATGGGTTAGTAGAAGCCTACATAACCAACCCATAAAGAGAAATTTGACATCCATATATGGCCAGCTATGTCAACTTTAACATTGATTTATCCTGCAATAGATGTCGTTCAATTGGTAACGTACATGTGTGTCTTCTTCTAATGCCTCTTAAGGGGAAAGTAATCTAAAACTAACTGGATGTAATCAGATTTCGTTATTGAGTTTGGGTAATCCAAAATGTTACGTCACTGATTATAATTTTGGACAGTTAACTAGTAACTGTAATGGATTACATTTTTAGAAAGTAACCTACCCAACCCTGGACATAGTAAAGAACATTATTAGTCAAGGGCTGAAATACATACATTTAAAACATCACACATAGCCTACATATCAGTTGTTACGGATACAAGCGTTCTGTGTGTATCCTGTGTGTATTTCTTTTCTCTCCTTCTCCCCTACTCACAGGTGACAATCATCATTCCCCAATCAGTCATCAATTAGTCGCTAATCAGAAGACACCTGCTCCTTTTCCCTTACCCAATCACAGTTCCTTTCCCTTGGTTTAAAACCCCTGTCAGTTGTTTTCTCATGAGCTCAATCTCTCTGTCAATGCCTTCTGTCTGTAGATCTCTTGTTTGTTTAGCATCTACATGTCACTTTGTCCCCACCTGTGAGTATTGTTTTGGTTATGGTGTTTGTTTAATGGTGGGAAAAGGGGGTAACCAGATAAGTCGCCCATGGGCATACATTACCCGTAGGTAAACGTTGTTAAAAACACTAGTTAGAACTGGGCGGACCACCCCCTGTATTTATTAGTTAGTTAGTGGTTGTTGAAATAGGCTAGTCTAGTTTAGGGGTGTTTTTGGATTATTATTGTTTCATTCCTTGGGTCCAGCTCAACCCCTTTCCTGCTCCCCCCATTACCGTGTGTTTATAAATAAACCTTGAGTGTTTGACGGTAGATCTTAGTTGTCGTGGTTATTTTGTTTTTCACTCTTACTTTGTCACTACTATAATTTGCATAAGTTATGTTACGGGTCCCATTACCATCCCCCCCTAGACTGTCGGGCCAAAGGGATTCATAACATCAGTATATACACACAATGTCTAGGTCTAATACATAGTGCAGTGCAAATTATAATACAATATATACAGTATAAAATGGCTGTCTCTTCACAGTCCCCTTTGTGCAGTAAGGTGTTCTTTTTGGTTTTTGAAACTGGTTTTATTGCTAGCTTGAGTTACCTGGGGTGGCAGAGTTCCATGTAGTCATGGCTCTGTTTACTACTGTGCATTTCCAAGCCTCTGTTCTGGACAAGCGGGACTGTGAAGAGACCACTGCTTGCATGTCTTGTGTTGTACAGATGAGTGTCCAAACTGTGTTCAAGTAGTTTGCACAGACAGTTTGGCACCTTCAACACATCAATTACTTCACACAAAAGACCAATAACGATGCAGTCAATCTCTACTCAACTTTGAGCAAGGAGAGTGTGACATGCATGATACTGACACTTTCCGTCCGTATACATCTAAGTGTGATACGTGCTGATTTGTTCTGGACAAACTGCAATTTACAGTGCCTTTGGAAAGTATTCAGACCCCTTGACCTTTTCCACATTTTGCTACGTTACAGCAATTTTCTAAAATGGATTAAATCGCTTTTTTCCCCCTCATCGGCAGGTAGCCTAGTGGTTAGAGAGTTGGGCCAGTAACTGAAAGGTTGCTGGATCAAATCCCAGAGCTGACAAGGTACAAATTTGTTGTTCTGAACAAGGCAGTAAAGAACAAATTCTGGGAAACAGTGGGTTAACTGACTTGCCTAGTTAAATAAAATAATACTAAATCAATCTACACACAATACCTCAATGGCAAAGTGAAAAGAGGTTTTTAGACATTTTTGCAGATGCATTACAAATAAAAAACATAAATATTCAGACCCTTTGCTATGAGACTCAATGGAGCTCAGGTGCATCCTGTTTCCCATGATCATCCTTGAGATGTTTCTACAACTTTATTGGAGTCCACCTGTGTTAAATTCAATTGATTAGATTTGAAAAAGGCACACACCTGTCTATGTAAGGTCCCACAGTTTACAGCGTATGTCAGAGCAAAAACCAAGCCACGAGGTCAAAGGAATTGTCCGTAGAGCTCTGAGACAGGATTGTGTCGAGGCACAAAAATGTCTGTTGATGGAGATAATCCTGGAACCCCTGCGGTTAGGGTGAATCCCTTCTATTTTAAAGAGTGTTGGTTGCTCTCACAGCAAGTCAAAATTGTCACAAAAGGAGACATTCCTGTCTTTGCAGAGTTTCTTCATGAACTTGTTTAGGGCAGCAAGGCAGCTGTAACGGTCTGAACCCCTTCTATAGCATGGCAGGGGGCCAGGGATGACTGCTCTCTTCCCTGTGCGAACAAGGATGTTCAAGAGAATGTTGTAGCCCCTCCTTCAGTTCCTCATATTTCCGAAAGTGAATGTCGGTAAATCCAATGTGAGTGAAAATGGTGCCAATATTAGAGTAGTTGACTAAAATTGTGGGCAGGAGGAGTTGGACACTGGCGCCTAGGTGACAGTGGACCTTGGTCTGCCCACAGGCCGCAGGCAGGCCAAAATTTCTCACCATCGAGCTGACCACGACGATGGAGGTCGTGATAGATGGGGAAGGAAGAGGGGGAACAGAACGGGCCTGCCTTGGGCAGTGGGGAGGAGGTGTGCTTCAACTCATGCCAGCCTGACTCACCGCACATGTACCCGTAGCAGTGGATTGCATCGGAATCCTCGGGGGATGGAGGTCCCAAGACCTTGTTTCCTTTGGTTAGTGACCGGCTGAGCTGTGGAGGGTGCCCCTGGACAGATGCTGGCTGTTAGTATACTCCCAGGGTCAGAGCTGACTCCCAGGGTTGTCCGCTCCAGCAGGCAAAGCTGTTTAATAACTGGATCGGATCTTCTAGGATATATGGAGGCTGACCAGACCGGATAATCTCTTCCATAAACTGCTTGATGATGATACATTTAGAACAAATCATTTATGTTCATTTATCAGTTCCACCTTATTTTCCTCTGCTTGCGTAGATATAATCTTGCACCTAGCGCATTTGAGACACAGACACAAATACCACTAGAATTTTGACTCTATCATTATCTTGCTCTGTTAGCATGATGGCTAACCGCTAATTAATGTTGTTTTTTTTGCAGGAATCCGAGACACAAACTTGCGGTCCCAGCTGAAAAAGCTAACCGTGTCACGGAATCCTTAGATATCAGACGTTGTTGTTGTCAACATGATTAAAAATGTATTCATAAAAACAACAGACCGTGTGGACAGCACACTGATCTGTTGCACTCACTGATGATGTCTGTTGCGTGTATGATACAGATGTGATATGTTCGATGGATTCTTGGGGAGGGTAGGCTATGGCCATGTTTTTTCAGCGCTATCATACCCTAATGTGAACACACATATTTGCCTCCAGCTGTCCATCCAAAGCTGACTGATCACTACATTACACCTAAACCTGACTGATCACTCCATTATACCTGAGAGTCAAACTAAACTCAGCAAAAAAAGAAACGTCCCCTCACTGTCACCTGCGTTTATTTTCAGCAAACTTACCATGTTGTGTTCATACAAATATGTACACAAGATTCAACAACTGAGACATTAACAAAGGGGGGGGTCAAAATCTAAAGTAAGTCAGTATCTGGTGTGGCCACCAGCTGCATTAATTACTGCAGCGCATCTCCTCCTCATGGACTGTACCAGATTTTCCAGTTCTTCCTGTGAGATGTTACCCCACTCTTCCACCAAGGCACTTGCAAGTTCCCGGACAGTTCTGGGGGTAATGGCCCTAGCCCTCACCCTCCGATCCAACAGGACCAAGACTATGGGATTGAGATACGGTCTCTTCGCTGGCCATGGCAGAACACTGACATTCCTGTCTTGCAGGAAATCACGCATAGAACGAGCAGTATGGCTGGTGGCATTGTCATGCTGGAGGGTCATGTCAGGATTAGCCTGCAAGAAAGGTACCACATGAGGGAGGAGGATGTCTTCCCTGTAACGCACAGCGTTGAGATTGCCTGCAATGACAACAAGCTCAGTCCGATGATGCTGTGACACACCGCCCCAGACCATGACGGACCCTCCACCTCCAAATCGATCCCGCTCCAGAGTACAGGCCTCGGTGTAAAGCTCATTCCTACCACGATAAACGCGAATCCGACCATCACCCCTGGTGAGACAAAACCGCGACTTGTCAGTGAAGAGCACTTTTTGCCAGTCCTGTTTGGCGACAGTGGGTTTATGCCCATAGGCGACGTTGTTGCCAGTGATGTCTGGTGAGGACCAGCCTTTACAACAGGCCTACAAGCCCTCAGTCCAGCCTTTCTCAGCCTATTGTGGACAGTCTGAGCACTGATGGCGGGATTGCGCGTTCCTGGTGTAACTCGGGCAGTTGTTGTTGCCATCCTGTACCTGTCCCGTAGGTGTGATGTTCGGATGTACCAATCCTGTGCAGGTGTTGTTACACGTGGTCTGTCACTGTGAGGATGATCAGCTGTCCGTTCTGTAGCGCTGTGTTAGGCGTCTCACAGTACGGACTTTGCAATTTATTGCCCTGGCCACATCTGCAGTCCTCATGCATCCTTGCAGCATGCCTAAGGCACGTTCACGCAGATGAGCAGGAACCCCGGGCATCTTTCTTTTGGTGTTTTTCAGAGTTAGTAGAAAGGCCTCTTTAGTGTCCTAAGTTTTCATAACTGTGACCTTAATTGCCTACCGTCTGTAAGCTGTTAGTGTCTTAACGACCGTTCCACAGGTGCATGTTCATTAATTGTTTATGGTTCATTGAACAAGCATGGGAAACAGTGCTTAACGCCTTTACAATGAAGATCTGTGAAGTTATTTGGATTTTTACGAATTATCTTTGAAAGACAGGGTCCTGAAAAAGGTACGTTTCTTTTTTTTTGCTGAGTTTCCAACTCAGTCAAACCTAGGATAATGACTCTCTCACATGCTGAGCATGTCTAACTACACAACTAAATGACCAGACTTTTAAAGATGTAATTTGCTCAGTCACTCAGCCTGCTGCATTCTCTATCAAACCCCTTCCTCTCCTCCCTCTCCTACACCTGTCCAGCTGTCACTGGTCTGGCCTGGCTGCCTCAGCCTCTGCTACTGCCTCTGTCAAACTGACCTGGACGCCTCCACCTCTTTCTCTGTTAGTCTGGCCTGGTTGCCTCTGCCATAGCTGGCTGCTGGAGAAAAGCAGTTTTGGACCCAGGAGACCACTGGGTGCAGAGGGGTCATTAGCCCTGTGACGTGCTCTCGTGACCATGGGGAACATTGTGCCACACAGTAAGAGGGAGGCCACGGCTCTCACTCAAGGTGTCATAATTCTCCAAATTACTTGTCCACCATGACAGTAGGTACGGCCCTACATTTCCAACGAAGGCTGGTCACTTACTCACTTAAATTCCGCCTTCTCTTCCTTCAAGAAAAGTGTTCAGCACATTCTCTTCTCCTTCTCAGTGTTCTCTGACATTGGGTATTCAGTCCTGTCTCTGCTCCTTTCTGCAGTCTCTGACATTACAATTTCAGTTCTGTGTCTGCTTCTTTCAGCATTCTCTGGCTTTAAGTTGTCAGATTCGCAGCTCTCACAAAACAAATACATGCTAAACCAGTTATAATTTTAAAAGATGACGATACAATTGTAAAAGTGTCTATGAAATTGTATATAAATCAGAATTAAACAGTAGCCTTCTTAGACTCAACAACTCTGAAGCAACCATCAGTAGACAACAATCATCATTAAAAACAGAGATAGCCCAATAATAAATATTAGATATTGTTAAAACATGTGCACGGAGAAAAGCACCAGGAATGGATGGCTTTCCCATAGAATTCTATTCAACATTTTGGGACAAAGTAGCCGCCCTATTGACACAAATGACAACACACGTCACTTAATTCAGTACTTCCTAGTTCAATGTTTCAAACCATTATTTAAGTTATATTAAAACCACGAAAAACTGGAGAGTCCCCTGCTGATTATAGACCCATTATTTTAATAAATTCTGACAAAATAATAACATCTTGTAAGCAATAGAATGGCAAAATATTAGCAGACTTGATACATATCAATATAACAGGGTTTATAAAAAATACACACTAAGAAACAAATAAACATGTTTCAATTTAATACAATATGCAAAAAAACAAGATACAGATTTATCAATAATGGCTGTTGATGCGAAAAGGCTTTCGATAGTCTTGAATGGCCTTTTCTATTCAACTTTGGAAGCTTTCAACTTTCTAGCTGAAATAATACAGTTAATAAAAATATTGTATAAATATCCTAAAGCAAAAATATACACAAATAATACATAATCTGATGAAATTGCTTTAGAAAGGGGCACAAGACAGGGATGTCCTCTCTCTCCCCTCCTGTTTGCACTGGCAATTGAACCAATTGCACAAAGAATTAGACAGGCCTCAAATGTAACAGGTATCAGTATTGGTGTACTTCAATATAAAATAAATGTATTTGCTTGCAGATGATTTCCTGATATGCCTAACCAATACTTAAAACTCAATGCCCCCTTTGCTAAAAATATTTTCATAATACTCAAAAATCTCAGGTTCTAAAATTAATGAGGAAAACACAGAAAAAAATGGCAATAGGAAAAAGAATAACTCACCATTTACAGAAATCCTTTAAGTGGACCACGAAAAATATGAAATACTTAGGATGCTTAAGTCACAACAAATATTTAAAGATAACTTTAATCCATTACTCAACAATATGAAAGCTGATTTAATTAAAGAGTAATCTTCCCATAAATCTTACAGGTAGAATAAACCTCTTTTAGAATGGCATGGCTGCCAAAGTTTTTGTATTTATTTTCAGTAATCCAACTTGTAAGTCGCTCTGGATAAGAGCGTCTGCTAAATGACTTAAATGTAAATGTACCAATTACCCCTTCGAAGACATTCTTTAAAAAAAGTATACTCGGTCATAAGACTTTATATGGGCAAATAAAATTAATAGAATAAAAAGGAAAGTTTTACATCTACCTATATCTGAGGGTGGTTTTATTTAACCTTCCACTTGAAATTGTATCTACTCAATACCAGAGGCGTATACTTACAACATAAAGTTGAATGCACTAAAGAGGAACAATGGGTACATACTGAAGATGTGCAGAGAGTATATCCAACTGACAATCTCTTTAAAAAATATATAAATTATTGGAACCTAGATTTAAAAAGAACTGATGCTGGCATAAAATGGAGAGAAAATTGGAGCATAACTAACATTACAGTTAATGAACATGTACGCTTAATCCACTAAACTAATGTATACAATTTATTACACAAGAGACAGAGTTCCCAAATTCTACAGCACAATGGCAGAGTCATGTCTCATACGTAAAACGAATAATGATGCAATAATTCATGCTTTTTGGGAATTCTACAAAGTTTGGAAGTTGTGGGCGGAGCTAGAAAGTTGGCTATCAGAAGTATTACAATATAAACTTACTTTTAATCCATCTGTCTGCATACTTCAAGACATGGAATATGGCGGTGTAGTGAGATACACAATGGACTGGACGATTCTTTTCTCATTACTTCTTTTGAAAATGTATAGTAATTACTTGGAAGTCAATCAAACCGCCATCATTAACACAATGGAAAAATCGAATGATATATTATTGAAATATTGAAATAGCATGGGCGACTGAGAAAAACGAATTGGTACAATTTAAGACCAAGTGGCAAACAATAACGTAGGCACTAGGGATGGGGGTGTGAGCAGACGGGTCTGGGCAGATGAGATGTGTAGTCATTGTTTGTGTGTTTTTGAGTTGTCGTTGTAAGTTTGTTTTTCTTTTTTGGAATTAAAAAAAAATTATTACGAAAATTTCAAAAAATGTAATAAATAAGTTGTCAGGTTCCTTTTGCATTGGTGGTGAGCATTTACCCAATTGTCTTAAAATGTGTTCCATTTTCCCTTTTACTCTCTTCAGCCATTCTCCTAAGTGTTTAAGAGAAAGCAGAGATGTGCAACAGTGTCACGGAGGGTGACAACGATGATGTCACCGCCTGGAGCCTGTCTTTATTACTGTAATCAGCTGCAGGGAAAAAACATTGCGGAGACGTCTCTGACATAGAGAAGCCCTACCTGGCTGGAAGGAGCAACATTTGGGGTGGAAAACTGGGAAAAGTGTAAGCGGAGGGATGGTAATCTTGCCGCTTCTTCATGAGATTCATGGGAGGCTTTGAAGGGAATGTATTCAGGGCGGCAGACAAGCCTAATCCAAAGGTTTCTGCTGAGGCTGTTATTACCACCAGAAAGACAGGGACCTGTCTCCTTTCAACAGGTGAAAACATTGGGTCCATACTTGCGAACATAAACAACCATTTGGCACAAAATACGTCTTTGATTTACTTGCATTTGACAGAACGCTAAATTGTAGCTGGTTCCTTCAGATAACATGACACATGTTAGCCCTATGCTAAACTCAACAGGTGGCACTGCCTATGTCCTGGCACAAATTCTTCATTATAAACTGGGTGGTTCGAGCCCTGAATGCTGATTGGCTGACAGCCGTGGTATATTAGACCGTATACCACGGGTATGACAGAACATTTATTTTAACTGCTCTAATTACGTTGGTAACCAGTCTATAATAGCAATAAGGCACCTCGGGGGTTTGTGGTATATGGCCAATATACCACGGCTAAGGGCTGTGTCCAAACACTCAGCAATGCGTCATGCATATGAACAGCACTTAGCCGTGGTATATTGGCCATATACTACACCCCCCCTTGTGCCTTAGCCTATCAAAAGATCTTAGACTTTATATCCACCAACCAGGGCTAGGTGGTATACAGTATTTTACTATATACCGGTATGGATGCAAAGACTGGTTTGGGATTTAACTTTACCGTGTAGTATAAAGGTATTTCAACTGCTTAGTTTGGTGAATATGATACGGCACTTAGTCTGTTTTAATAGTTTACTCCGTTTGCTACTTGAGTCGTCCCTCTCCTTGTTGCCAATTTAGAGACTTTGTCGCTATACTTAGTGAGTTTTCAGACCCCTCAAGTGACTTTTATTGGTAAGAGGCTAGTGACAAATTCAGCTTTGGGGAGTTTTGACAGCAAGAGTTTCTATGGTATTGATAGCATTTAGTGACTTTTCCCACCAAATTCTGCCGCAAACAAGAGTGGAGAAGTTGTCTGTGCAACAGAAGTCAAAGCAACGGCACACACACAGGCAGAAAAGCACACAGGGAGGGGGTGGGTGGCAGGAGAGGGGGCAAAATGTAATCTAGTGACAAATGAAAAATTGTTGCCAACACCGGTCTCTCTCTCTCTCTCCTCCTGCTTGCCATGCCGTTCACTTTGTGACAACAATGTTGACTTCCACTTAGCTTCTTAATATAAATTCACCAGCGTTCTATAATTACACTATTAGTTTGTGTATCTTACTGCCTGCAAACTGCTAGTTTGTCTTTTCAACTTTTAGCGAGTTGTGGCTAAAATAATGCAATCAAATCACAACACATTTTATTTGTCACATACACCGAATGCAACCGGTGTAGACCTTACAGACTACCGTACTTTCTGGACTATTAAGCGCACCTGAATATAAGCCGCACCCACTGAATTTTTTAAAAATATGTATTTTGTACATAAATAAACCGCACATGTCTATAAGCCACAGGTGCCTACCGGTACATTGAAACAAATGAACTTTACACAGCTTTTAAACGAAACACGGCTTGTAACAAAAATAAATAGGCTTTTTAACGAAACACGGCTTGTAACAAAAATAAATAGGCATTTAAACGAAACACGGCTTGTAACAAAAATTTAAAAAATAGCAGTAAACAGTAGCCTACCAAGAAAGTCATTGGTCACTATCTTCCTCCTCCTGTGCACTGAAGTCATCTTCTTCGGTGTCGGAGTTGAATAGCCTCAGAATTGCTTCATCCGATGTTGGATCGTTTTCATTGTCGCTCGTCACTTTCATCCGGAGGCAAATTCCCCGCTGAGCTCATGCTGCCCTCTTCAACACGCAGCAGTCCAGCCTTTCGAAACACGTTGATGATAGTGGATTTTTTGACAATGCTCCACGCTGTCAGGACCCACTGGCAGACTTGACCATAAGTTGCTCTTCGCATGCGGCCCGTTTTAGTGAAGGATTTCTCCCCACTTGTCATCCAAGCCTCCCACTGAACACGGAGCGCCACCTTAAATGCACGATTTACACTGATGTCGAGTGGCTGCAAATACTTTGTTATGCCCCCAGAAATCACAGCTGGAATTGAGTTTGTCCTCTTGATGGCTTCTTTCACAGAATCTGTTATGTGGGCCCTCATGCTGTCCAACACGAGCAATGCCTTGTTCTTGTGAAAGAATCCTCCCGGTCGCTTGCCGTAACACTCCGTATGCCATTCATGCATTAGGCCTTCCGTCATCCATCCTTTCTTGTTGACTTTCACAACAATTCCTCTCGGGAATTTTTCTTTTGGCATCGTCATGCGTTTGAAAATCAACATCGGTGGAAGCTTTTCTCCCGATGCCGTGCAGCTCAGAACACAGGTGAAGTGCGTTTTTTCATGCCCAGTTTTCAGTGTGACGGATGATTCGCCTTTCCTGTTGACAGTCTGAGTGAGAGGCAGGTCAAACGTCAGAGGAACCTCATCCATATTTATGATGTCGTGCGGGCCGATGGAATGGTCCGCTATCTTTGCATCAGTGAATTTGCGGAAGCTTGAAACTTTTTCCTCGTAGTCGGGAGGGAGCTGCTGACACAGACTCGTCCGTACCCTGATGGACAGGCCTTTACGTCTCATAAATCTTAGACACCACGATGGTCCACCTCTAAAATCCTCAAACTTCATTGCGGTGGCGACTGTTTTGGCTTTCAGTCGGATCTGCACAGTTGAAACACCTCGGCCGTCTGCTCTCTGTGTGTTGACCCAGTCTTCAAGCTTATTTTCTAGTTCGGGCCATCTGCTTTTCTTCCCTCTGAAAGCTTTTGTTGTCTTTTTGCACTGAGTCAGTTCCTCACGCTGCTGTTTCCAAAGTCTTATCATCGACTCATTAAGGCCAAGCTCCCGTGCAGCGGCTCTATTTCCTTTTCCAACAGCCAGATCGATCGCCTTCAACTTGAAAGCTGCATCATATGCATTTCTCCATGTCTTTTTATTTATTTTTATTTTTATTTCACCTTTATTTAACCAGGTAGGCAAGTTGAGAACAAGTTCTCATTTACAATTGCGACCTGGCCAAGATAAAGCAAAGCAGTTCGACACATACAACAACACATAGTTACACATGGAGTAAAACAAACATACAGTCAATAATACAGTGAAAAATAAGTCTATATACAATGTGAGCAAGTGAGGTGAGATAAGGGAGGTGAAGGCAAACAAAATATATATATAAATAAATAAAGACCATGGTGGCGAAGTAAATACAATATAGCAAGTAAAAACACTGGAATGGTTGGTTTGCAGTGGAAGAATGTGCAAAGTAGAGAGAAATAATGGGGTGCAAAGGAGCAAAATAAATAAATACAGTAGGTAAATAGGTAGTTGTTTGGGCTAAATTATAGATGGGCTATGTACAGGTGCAGTAATCTATGAGCTGCTCTGACAGCTGGTGCTTAAAGCTAGTGAGGGAGATAAGTGTTTCCAGTTTCAGAGATTTTTGTAGTTCGTTCCAGTCATTGGCAGCAGAGAACTGGAAGGAGAGGCGGCCAAAGGAAGAATTGGTTTTGGGGGTGACCAGAGAGATATACCTGCTGGAGCGCGTGCTACAGGTAGGTGCTGCTATGGTGACCAGCGAGCTGAGATAAGGGGGGACTTTACCTAGCAGGGTCTTGTAGATGACCTGGAGCCAGTGGGTTTGGCGACGAGTATGAAGCGAGGGCCAGCCAACGAGAGTGTACAGGTCGCAGTGGTGGGTAGTATATGGGGCTTTGGTGACAAAACGGATGGCGCTGATAGACTGCATCCAATTTATTGAGTAGGGTTTTGGAGGCTATTTTGTAAATGACATCACCGAAGTCGAGGATTGGTAGGATGGTCAGTTTTACAAGGGTATGTTTGGCAGCATGAGTGAAGGATGCTTTGTTGTGGAATAGGAAGCAAATTCTAGATTTAACTTTGGATTGGAGATGTTTGATGTGTGTCTGGAAGGAGAGTTTACAGTCTAACCAGACACCTAGGTATTTGTAGTTGTCCACATATTCTAAGTCAGAGCCGTCCAGAGTAGTGATGTTGGACAGGCGGGCAGGTGCAGGCAGCGATCGGTTGAAGAGCATGCATTTAGTTATACTTGTATTTAAGAGCAATTGGAGGCCACGGAAGGAGAGTTTTATGGCATTGAAGCTTGCCTGGAGTGTTGTTAACAGTGACAAAAGAAGGGCCAGAAGTATACAGAATAGTGTCGTCTGCGTAGAGGTGGATCAGAGACTCACCAGCAGCAAGAGCGACATCATTGATGTATACAGAGAAGAGAGTCGGTCCAAGAATTGAACCCTGTGGCACCCCCATAGAGACTGCCAGAGGCCTGGACAACAGACCCTCCGATTTGACACACTGAACTCGATCAGAGAAGTAGTTGGTGAACCAGGCGAGGCAATCATTAGAGAAACCAAGGCTGTCAAGTCTGCCGATGAGGATGTGGTGATTGACAGAGTCAAAAGCCTTGGCCAGGTCAATGAATATGGCTGCACAGTATTGTTTCTTATCGATGACGGTTAAGATATCGTTTATGACCTTGAGCGTGGCTGAGGTGCACCCATGACCAGCTCTGAAACCAGATTGCATAGCGGAGAAGGTATGGTCGGTAATCTGTTTGTTGACTTGGCTTTCGAAGACCTTAGAAAGGCAGGGTAGGATAGATATAGGTCTGTAGCTGTTTGGGTCAAGAGTGTCCCCCCCCTTTGATGAGGGGGATGACCGCAGCTGCTATCCAATCTTTGAGAATCTCAGACGACACGAAAGAGAGGTTGAAAAGGCTAGTAATAGGGGTGGCAACAATTTCAGCAGATAGTTTTAGAAAGAAGGGTCCAGATTATCTAGCCCGGCTGATTTGTAAGGGTCCAGATTTTGCAGCTCTTTCAGAACATCAGCTGACTGTATTTGGGAGAAAGAGAAATGGGGAAGGCTTGGGTGAGTAGCTGAGGGGAGGGCAGTGCTGTTGACCGGGGTAGGGGTAGCCAGGTGGAAAGCATGGCCAGCCGTAGAAAAATGCTTATTGAAATTCTCAATTATAGTGGATTTGTCGGTGGTGACAGTGTTTCCTATCTTCAGTGCAGTTGGAAGCTGGGAGGAGGTGTTCTTATTCTCCATGGACTTTACAGTGTCCCAGAACTTTTTAGAGTTTGTGTTGCAGGAAGCAAATTTCTGCTTGAAAAAGCTAGCCTTGGCTTTTCTAACTGCCTGTGTATATTGGTTTCTAGCTTCCCTGAAAAGTTGCATATCACGGGGGCTGTTCGATGCTAATGCAGAACGCCATAGGATGTTTTTGTGTTGGTTAAGGGCAGTCAGGTCTGGAGAGAACCAAGGGCTATATCTGTTCCTGGTTCTAAATTTCTTGAATGGGGCATGCTTATTTAAGATGGTGAGGAAGGCATTTTAGTCTTTGCCATGATGAGGGTGACAAAATTACTACCGTAATCAGAATGATGGGAAGTTTGAGCGCACTCGATTTACGTCACATTATGTAACGGTGCTCAGTTTTTGGCGGCATGAATCTTGTGAAAGCGGGAAAAATCCATAAATTAGCCGCGTCATTGTATAAGCCGCGAGGTTCAAAGCGTGGGAAAAAAGTAGCGGCTTATAGTCCGGATATTACGGCACTTAAAAGCCCTTAGCCAACAATGCAGTTTCAAGAAAAATACCTAAAAAGTATGAAATATTTAAAGAGCAGCAGTAAAATAATAATTAAGAGGCTATATACACGAGGTACCGGTACAGAGTCAATGTGCGGGGGCACCGGTTAGTCGAGGTAATATGTACATGTAGGTAGAGTTATTAAACTATGCATATAGTATAGGTAGCCATTTGATTAGATGTTCAGGAGTCCTATGGATTAACAGATAACATCCCTAGTTATGCGGCTAGCTAGCTAGCTAAATGTACTCAGAGTCAGTGAGAATTTTGCTAGCTAATACAGCCGGTTACCAATGTTGGTGTAGGCCTAGAGAGCAGTGTGTTCTGTGCAAGGCTAAAGAAATAGATCGCTGCTTATATTCATTAATAATCTTAATTTTCAAGCGTTTGGCTGTAGGTGTCCCTTTTAAACGCACTAACACAGTACATGTAAGTTTACATTTGTGAGATTTTAACCTTTGCCACAATCTGTGACAATTACATGGACTAGGCATTTTACACAAAGAGCAATTTGACTAGTGATTCAAATACACGTGATGGTTGCTTTGATGATCAGAACGTGCTGTTGGGACTGAGGTATGTTCAACGCCCACACCAGCAGAAATCCATTTTTTTAAGCTGAAAGCTGATGACCAGAGCTTACCGATGATGTTGTACATTGATTTACATCAATAGGTCATAATTTTTGTCAAAGTATGATATATTTGGCCTTGAAGTGGGAAATCCTACGCTTCGTTTCAGGGCTGGGTTTTATTTGAATGTTTCCACCCACAAGCATGGAATTGTTTATTATTCAGAAACAGCTGCAAAGTTCTTCCTCTTTGCGTTCACAACTGAGCTGAGCCAAACAGCCTTTCGTCCACTTGGCCGCCTAAACCATGAACCAAATTAAAATAGGTTTCACCCGAAAATGATCATAATCCGTTCGATAATTTGTAAATGTTTACTTATTTTTGAACTAGTCTGTATTAAAAATATATATCTCACCATTTTATAAATGCTATAAATAAATGCGTGACATGATTGCATTTTTTGCCTGGTTCTTTTGTGGCAGAAACAAAACGTTTGGAGAGCATAGTGCCACACTGTGTGAATTGGAGTGGTACATGGTGTGAATTCTCAACCATCCCAACTGCTTTAGAGGGAGGAAAGCAGACAGAGAGGCTTTGAACAAAGGACGAGTGAGGTTTTTGATTTCTTGGATGGCAATTTTCTGAAATAGAAAACGTGCGTGAAATGCAGAGAGAAATTCCAATGTAACACACAGTGTGTTTGTGTATCACGTTCATATAGAAACAATTATATTGTCAGCGCTTTGTTGAAATACCTCCTTATTAAAACGCTAAGACAGAATTTTCTAAATGGCCCATCGTCCTTCAAATAACTTGGGCAGGGGGGCGCAAAACAAAAAGGAAACATACATGTGTGTAAAATGTGGCACTTATCTTTTGTGCCAGACCTATTTGTCTAATCAAACACAGAGTGGGGTCTTAGCTGTCAGATTCTTAAGGAGATACCCAAGCCCAATATTTAACAAGCAATCAATTAAAGTCAATGAACTCCATTTTAAGACTGTTCATAAAAACAGCTAAGAAAAAACGGTCAACTCTTTCAAGCAGTGTCATGAAATATGAAAAGCAGAAAAGGTTATTCGATTTACCTTCACACCTAATGTGTGCTTTAGCCTAGGGGTTTTCAAACTTTTCCTTCCCAGGGGACCCCCACCCAGGCAAACATGTCGACACAGGGACCCCCATCATATGATCGCAAAAAAATAAGTTGCATCTTGTCTTAGCATCAGGTGAATGATAATGGTATACTTAATCAAAATGAATCGATTTGGTAGACAGTTTCATTGTTTTGACCTCCCCACAGTTCATTGGAAGAGGAAGTGTAAACTCTAACAGAGCCTAATAGTCAGAAAGGTATCTTGGCGGTGGAGAGAACATGTTTTTGTTGTAAAAAAAAAAGAAAAAATTAAGGTAATTTCCAGCAATTCTACATAGTTTGGCATGGAGCTGAGAGACAACTTGGCAGTTTTCTGCAACTCTATGCACTGTATATACTGTAGTTCAGATATCTTTTTTGTATGCCGTCTATCTGGCTTTGGTCATTTAAGTAGAAACTGAAACAGCTTTTCCATCTGGAAAACTACCACAGACGGCCCGCCTAAGAATTTTCTACACAGACAAAATCCTGTAATTAGCTCGAATGACTAATTTTCTCCATATTAAAAAGGGACAGTTAGAGCTTTTGGCAATGAAGCCATTTATCTACTTCCCCAGAGTCAGATGAACAGGAACAGCTAGCATGCAAACTGTTCCTGTTGACTTCCAGTCATTGCACTAATGCTAGTTAGCATTGGCTCGTGAAACTATTTCTAACTTCCTTCATACTGGACGCAAAGACATGAACATGGTATCCATGATGGTATTCTGGTGTAGCTAGCGGTGTTCATAAAAATAAAAAAATCACATAAAAATATCCCTATAAGTTTTTTTCGAAATTGTATTAATTGATTGCGGACCCCCTGCAGTATCTCGCTGTGAACCCAACTTTGAAAATCAATTATAACTAAAACAAAATATTCACAATATTAGTCTTTCCGCCTCACCAAGGTAATTAAGTTATGCAATACCCTGTACAAGTGACGTGTTCCTACATCATACTTCCCTGTTCATTTCCCTGGTCTTTTGAATGATCTTAATGATTATATCATCAAATTCATGAAAAGCGTGGTCATATAAGATATGAATTCTACTTCTGCCAGAGGCCTTTCATTAAGTTTACACTGAAGACCATTGCGCTACGCTTTTGCCCATTGAAGACCATTCAAAAAGTAAAAAAATTCAAAAACTACAAGGTTACTTTCCACATCAAATAACTGAATTCCATTAACTGAAAAAGGTATCTATTGACATTTTATTTAATTTACACAGAGAAAGAGAAAGAGATGAAGGGGAGATAGAGAGACAGTAAGAGAGAGTCAGACAGTGAAAGAGATAGAGGGAGAGAGAAAGTGTTTGTGAAAGTGGATTGCGTAAGAGAGAGGTGTGTGGGGACCTAATCATTTTCCCTCAAAGGTTATTTAACTTGGCCATTTGCAGTGAGATGGTTTGCCAAGATAATTGTCGCTGGGGTGACTAAACTCCCCACTGAAGTCATTTTTGGAGACCCATTTCAGCGAGAGTTGAGGACTGAAAATAGAATGAAATAGACTCATTGAGGGCCATTTCAGTCAAATTGGATGAAAGTTGCGGTGCACAAAGGTTGCCTCTGCGTGTAAAGCTCCAGCAGATGAAAATTAGCATACCGCTCATATTCTAGAGAGAGAACTAATTACCATGGCAATGTTTCAGCTTTGCCTTTAAAACTTGGATTGTGTCTCCAATGCCATGGGCCCTGGTCCAAAGTAGTGCACTAAATAAGGAATAAGGTGCCATTGGGGATGCAATCTTATTCATGAAGTGAACAACTGTTTTAAAAAGGTCGGCAAATAAGCAGTAATGAACGCGAGGACTTTCAGGGCGAGAAATAGATGGCAGGGCATGAGTATTCCTGTTAGTCAAAAATGATTTATATTCAAGTTTAAGCAATTTCTTAACCCTATTGGCTAGCTAAGAAGACTGAAAATAAACTAATTGGGTTACATTAGGAAATAACTGAGTTGTCGAACCTCATCACACAGGTAAGACAGGCAATATCAATCACAACTAAAATATTAAGAAATCACATTTCCAGCAATAGGCCTACCACACACCGGTTCTGAACAGTGGATTGAGCATGCCTATAGTTGGTGTGATCGCAGTGTCATGAACATATTAAACATATTGCATTACATCAAACGGAGGAAGACAGTCTTTATTTTTTTTTATCCATTGTGGCCCCTAATGAACACCTCACAGATGTATGTGTGAACACTGAAGCTCTCCCCTCACCTGATAGGAGTTAGGCCAGAAGGTGCTGATGGCCAGCTCGGTCTTGACCCAGCCCTCGGTCACCGAGCCGGAGGCATTCCACACAGGGTTTCCCTGGGCGCCGCCGTTCACCTTAATGTAGACATTGAGCGTCCCGGGACTGGAGCCGTCGCGACTGGATAGAGAGTAGTGGAAGTCGATGCAGTGGGTGTCGTTCTCCTTCAGAGTAGGCAGGAGCAGGTGGGCCTTCTGTCCCGACGCCCGGCCGGAGCCGTTCACCACCATGAAAGAACCTATCAGGGACGAGAAAGAACCAAGACGTGAGCTGAGACGAGGGAGGAGTATTTCTGGCCTAGAACAGACCGATTTGTTGTTCAACAGACCTGGGTTCAAATATGATTTGTATTCTTTCAAATACTTGAGCTGCACTTGACAGAGTGCAGCTCAAAGTGAAAGCCCCGCCCCTCTGGCACTATAGGCTCAATCAAACACTCAAAAGTATTTGAAAGAAAACACATACTATTTTAACTCACTATTTGAACCCAGACCCATGAAGTATGAGGAATGCCTGAGGAACAACTACTGCCACAGTAAACTGTTGTACTTGTACTGTAAAATACTATTGAAATGTGCAGGGAGAGAAGAAAGAGAAAGCAAGAGAGCAGAGATTAAAAAGCCGTGTAAAATGGGTGAGATTCAGACAGGAAGAGGGATGAAAAGGTGTGAGAAGACGTGCTGCTGGAGTAACAAAGAATATATTGAGGTGACATATATTCTCAGGGACGTTGCTTTGATAACTGAACATCAAGCCAGGCAAATGTCCACCCTGGCAATATTCTGGCTTGTGTGCCTTACAATATATCCACTACTCTGATGTAAAACAACATACACCGACATACCGAGCGTATGTGGTTTTATAGCTTGACTCACATTTGGCAGTAGGCTATTCTACAGTGGGCAAAAAGTGCTGGGAGAGTTCTGGCATAAGGCATGTGGTCTGAATCATAAAGACTTTTCTTCCAAAGTGTGACAATTAGACGATTAGGTTGAGTTATTACAAAAATGGTCTCTGGACACTTTAAAATCATAATCGCTGTAGATTAACTCGGTAGACCATTCCATGGAAGGACTGATGTAATTTATCTTGATTACCTGATTCTAACTGATACACTTATCAAGGGTAGCCCCTCGGCTTCCATTCAAATCCAGGCTGTATCACAACAGGCCGTGATTGGGGCTCCCATAGGGTGGCGCACAATTGGCCCAGCGTCGTCCGGGTTTGGTCGGTGTAGGCCGTCATTGTAAATAAGAACTTGTTCTTAACCGACTTGCCTAGTTAAAGAATGGTAAAAAATATATAATAGTAATAATAATAATAATTACTAGAACGTTAGCACATTAGCAGCAAGCGCAGCTCCCCTTAACCATAATGAATTCCCTGACACAAATGAGAACTTAAATGTGTCAGTGGAGAGCAAATGACAGGGTTGAAATAACGACAACCTCTTCCTAGGCAAATTTTGTCCGAAACGTTTTAACTCGCCAATGATAAATGGCATCTGCTAATGTAGCTAGGGCCATAGGATGGCATGCGGAATCAGACGATTCATCACTGAAATTATCTGAAGCACATCAATGGGTTATGCACAGAGGACATACAGTATCAATCATCCCAACCTTGGGTCCGGAATCTAGGCTGATAAAATGTCTTATTCGCCTCAGCCACCGCTGTTTTACATCAGCACTCTCGCCAATCCCATCTTGCCAACACACTGACTCACACACACACAAATTGACTCACAGATTCACACACACTGGCTCAAGTGTACACACACATACGTCCATGTTCATATATTTGATTATTTCTTATTGCTGTCGCATTGTCGTGAAAGGAACCTGCAAGTAAACATTTCATTGGACGCTGTATACCACGTGTATCCCGTACATACGACTAATAAAACTTGAAATTTGAAACGCAAAAACTCACACAAACACAAACGTGCACACACACAAAACACAGCCTCTCTCCAGCATCAACACACAGCCAATGTGATGAATGTAAACCAAGGCACCTTTTAACCTCTAGAAGTGTCTACCTGAAATACTGGGGTGTTACATGTCCTCACAAGTTTTACATGGTAGAAGAACCATGGGGTCATATGGAGAGACTTTCAAAATGAACATGAGAGACAGGAAAATCTATAAAAGTGACATTTTGTTGACATGAAAATGTTAGCAAACCATGGCCAGAGGTAAACAAGTTTCAGGGATCTGAACATTGTTTAAAATACATTTTATGGAATTGTCATGAAAATTGGATTTAATATAATGAATTGAAATTTTGGACTTTTATTCCCTGCACCACATGTACAGTGAGCTCCAAAAGTATTGGAACAGTGATAACTTAGTTGTTGTTGTTTTGGCTCTGTACTCAAGCACTTTGGATTTGAAATGATACAATGACTATGAGGTTAAAGTGCAGACTGTCAGCTTTAATTTGAAGGTATTTTCATCCATATCAGGTCAACCGTTTCACTTTATTGTAAATAAGAATAGAATATATTTCTAATAGTAGGTTTGAGGCCCACCTACTCCCATACACACTGATACAAGTGTAATAAAGTACATATTTATTCCCCAGGTGTGCTGTTAAAACTGTGGAGAAATGGGCAGAGTAAAAATAAAAGGCCTATAGGTCGCGGGGTACTCAGATCAATAGTAATATGGGCAGCCATTAATCCAATCAACCGGTGAGTAAAAAGAGCGAAATCGCTCCTGACCAGCTCCACACTGATTATGCAAGGGGAGAGGCCCTCGAGCAACTACAGTACCAACCACCACTAGCCCAGAAATACAGTACCAAACATCATGCCTGTTTAAACAGCTTCTTTCTCAATGTCCATGCTCCTTTTGCCGCAATATAAAGACAATGAATAAGAATTGGCGATGGTAAGACAATAGCCATAGGTGGGCCGAGTGGCAATCATGTTCTCTAACTGTCACTATCCCCAAAAGGGTTTTGTGTTTGTTTGTAGCAGGGATTTACCACCCCCCTTCTGTACTGGCGGATGCTGTTGATACTATTTCAGAGTATTCTGGTCTTTTGAAGAATATTTGTCTCAAATTTAACCTGACTAAACTGTTTGATATTTAGAGCCTGAGTAAGAAGTCGACAGACTCTATGAAAGCCAAGTTTATTCACCCCAAAGGATCGAACAGCTGAAATGACAAAAACACATTTCCAATAGTGGTAATACAGTATATATACCCCAATTTGTGTGGAGTCTCCTCCTTCTCGCTAAACTAATCTCCAAACCTACACAGATTAATGTAAGAAACCCTGCAAACTTCTTTAATTTTGACAAATAGCCCCCACAAGTACTTAATCGAGTGGTGTTTTGGCTAATGACATCAGTTATCACTTTCCTAATGCATGTATTAGAGATACAAAACAGAAAAACATTGATCCTCATTTAATTAGGATTTTTATTTATTTTTATTCTCCACAGGAGTCGTCCCTCCAGGATAGGATTTCCTCTATAAGCTGCATGCCTGACCCTGAATTGGCTCTAGATATTTGTATATCTCTGGCAGACAAACACGCCATAGAGTTAAAAATATAACTAATCCTTGGTTCTCTGTAAAACTTTCCGATCTCATTATGATGAGAAATCAGGCCTGGACCAAGGCTAGAAAAACTGATTCGGTAACTGATTGGCAGCTTTTAGGCAATCGAGAAATAGATGCACTTCCTCAATTAAGAAAGCTAAATCAAGCTACATTCTATGTTCTCTCTCAGACTCTGCTGATCCGTGTATATTTTGGAAAACAGTAAATGCACTGAAGCATGGAAATTCTTCTCCTTCCCTGCTTAAGCAAATTGTGTCAGACTCTGGCATCATTATCAATATGTTTATGCTTTTAAATCAACATTTTATCATGGCAGGCTTTTTATTTGAAAGAAATAGCGGTGTGATTGACCGTGGACAGTCAGGCGACTGCTCTTCCCTCTCCAAGCCCCCCAGTTGGCTCAATGGAAGATCAAGTCAACTTCTAGTGAATCTTTGTTTTCATATTTATTTTTTATGTATTTGTGATGTGCTAGATGCCTTTCTTAAGATTGATGTGGGAAAAAAAGTCCACTCGGGCAGATTTGCTTGATCCTTTCCACTGCTAGCGGAAACTCAAAACACATATTTATTACCTGACGGTGGTTTCTGGATCCATCCCCAGGGTCTGGAAGGTGGCCCATATACGGTACTTCCCCTTCCTAAATGTGGGGACCCGTGTGACCTAAATAATTATCGCCCCATTTCCAAACTCTCTTGCCTAGCTAAAATCTTAGAATCCTTGGTAAATACTTAACTTAGATCTTTTTTAACTATGAAATGTATTCTAAATGAACATCACTCAAGTTTCAGACCTGGTCATAGCACCATTTCTACTGCCACTATAGTTTTAAATTATGTTATTAATTGTATGGATAGGAAGAAACCTGTCTAAGGCTTTTGACACTGTGGATCACTCATGACTAATTCAGAGGATTTATTTAATTGGCCTGAACCAGCTGCGTGTAGCTGGTTAGAAAATTATTTAACGGACAGAACACGGTGTGTATTTACAGATGGTGTTAAATCTGGTTTTCTGGACATTACAAAAAAAAATCCTGACAATAAAAGCCTCCTATTTACCATGGTTCTAGATTAGTTGAATAATCGGCAGTGTCCCTCGGAAGGCCAGTGCACTGGAAACATAGACAAAAGGGTTCAACTGCGAAGCTGTAAATCTGAGACAAAGTGGGGACAGTCAGCTGCCGCCCAGCAGCCCAGCCGTGGAGCAGCTGGGGTTGAAACAGTGCAGCTCCTCCTCTTTCGCCTCTTCTGTTTTGAAGGATTTCAGACCACTCTCCCGTAGAACTGCTCTACTACACCCTGGCTACACCCCCACTCAGGGGCCTGTCCAAGGTCCCAGGGAAAGGAGAGTGCATTCCCAGCCCGTGCCAATGAGCCTCAGCCCATTTCACACATTTAACATGCCCAATTCCCCGGTCCCTTCACACTCCGCCTCCACGGCAAAGGCAGCTGTGGCGGGCTGACGCCACAGAGCCGCGCGGGGTGGACCCCATATGTTCCCTGTCCTCGATGTGTAATGGCCCTGCATGATTCGCTTCCTCTCCCCTCGCCATGCCCTAATTATTGCAATCCAGCTTCATCTGGGGCAATGCCAACACACGTTCGTTCACAGTTTCCCGCTGCTCGTCACTACATACCTTTCTTCATCACAGCAATAGGGCATCAAAGTGACATCGCTCCACTATGTTTTACACATATCCCATAGTAACAGGAGGAAAACGAAGGGCGCGAGACAAGCCCATAGGCTTAGTGTAGGAATTTCACTTGGCCTTTTCAATATCACGCCAGCCAGCCTCGTTGACCTTCTCTTATTGGAAGCTGGATACTATGATGCTGTTAGACAGGGGTGAGGAACAACACCTCGGGGGTCCTCGGCTAATCTGATAAGTGGGAAATCAATAATTGGTACAGCAATGCGCCTGAATGCAAATAGCTTGATCGAGTCGCCGACACCAGTGCCTCCCTCTTGCAGTTAAGCTCTGCCTGTTTCCAAACCTCAATGTACCTCTTAATTAATACAGTAATTTATTGCTTGTAAACACAGCAACTTTGGTATTAAAGAGGAATTGACTTCCAGTTCAACTGGCAGGAAAAGCTTTTAAAGCATAAAAGGTCATTCATTTAGTCACATAATTATAAATAAGGGGGGGGGGGCTTTTGTTCGGCCCTGGGTATTGATATTTTGTAATTTTCTCTTGAAGGTGTGTACACTGTGTTCTATTAATGTATTTGTTTACAACTAATGTCAAATGTTGACAGTTAATGGTTACCTTCTTTAATGGGATATTTAAATAGCTAATAATTCCAACAATGATTTTAGATCTGCGTGGTCATGGACACCAATTCCATGAAGAGATGTAGTTAAGGTCTTAGCTCTGTTACATTGAAAATTGAGTTTAGACATTTGCACAAAACAAAGGCAAATACACAAGTTCAATTTGGGTGAGTGTTTATTTTCAAATAGTTACTTATTCCTATTGATGTTCTTTTCATAATTGTTTCATAAAATACACGTCTAGAATTCCTTTAGAAGGTCTTGTCAGTTTTTTTTAAAACAACAAAATGCTTGCGAAAGCTTGTCGAGAAGTACATTTTTACCTGTTGATATCAGCCGGCATAGAAATAGGTTTTTATCACTCTGTTTGAGAAAAGAAAAATAGATCTTGGTTCTGAAACCACACCGAGACTGTATTATTTTCTCTTTCTCCAGGAACAAAGCACAGCCTTAACCGCTTCGATGGTGAGGCCTCCCTCGGTGGCAACTGCTCCAGTCAGGGCCAGGTTTCTGCAAATTGAACACTTCGCAACTTAAACCTGCTACACAGCACTGCTCAAAGGTGAGTGTTTTTTTTATATTTAAAAGCGGCCAAATCACCAGGGAAGATCATAGCAGCCTCTAATGAGTGAAAGGGGGAGGCAAACTAATAACACCCTCAAATAAATTATAAGCAAAGCTCATCTGCTAACAATGGACATGAAACCTATCTCAACATTGAAATGCAATCAATTTATAATCCTGCCGTCCTGGAGTTCATTCGCCCATTAATAAAAAAGTGAAAGGCATTGTCCATTGTTTCCATTCGGCTGACCTGGGCCGGGTTTCCCAAAAGCATCTTGGAACCTAAGTTCATTGTTAGAACCTTCGTAGGTGCATCGATAAATCTCTGAGCTGTTTCCCAAAACCATTGTTACTAAAGTTGTTCTTGAAAACACTTTTTATTTAATGACTGCCTCAGAACACCCGCTAAGTGTGTAGTTAGATACAGTGCCTTTGGAATTTATTCAGACCCCTTGACTTTTTGGTCACCTCCCTGACAAAGGCCCTTCTCCCTCGAATGCTCAGTTTGGCCGGGCAGTCAACACTAGGAAGAGTATTGGTGGTTCCAAACTTCTTCCATTTAAGAATGATGGCCACTGTGTTCTTACGGACCTTCAATGCTGCAGACATTTGTTGGTACCCTTCCCCAGATCTGTGTCTCGACACAATCCTGTCTCTGAGCTCTATGGACAATTCCTTTAACCTCATGGCTTGGTTTTGCTCTAACATGCACTGTCAACTGTGGGACCTTATATAGACAGGTGTGTGCCTTTCCAAATCATGTCCAATCAATTGATTATACCACAGGTGGACTTCAATCAAGTTGCAGAAACATCTGAAGGATGATCAATGGAAACAGGATGCACCTGAGCTCAATTTCGAGTCTCATAGCAAAGGGTCTGAAAAATTATGTAAATAAGGTATTTCTGTTTTTTATTTGTAAAAAATTAGCAAACATCTGTTTTCACTTTGTCTTTGGGGTATTGTGTGTAGATTGATGAGGAAAAAATAAAAATGTTATCAATTTTTATTCTTATTTTATTGATTTATAAAAATGTTACCCCCTTTTCTCCCCAATTTTCGTGGATTCCAATCGCTAGTAATTACTATCTTGTCTCATCGCTACAACTCCCGTACGGGCTCGGGAGAGACGAAGGTCGAAAGCCATGCGTCCTCCGAAGCACAACCCAACCAAGCCGCACTGCTTCTTAACACAGCGCGCCTCCAACCCGGAAGCCAGCCGCACCAATGTGTTGGAGGAAACACCGTGCACCTGGCCCCCTTGGTTAGCGCGCACTGCGCCCGGCCCGCCACAGGAGTCGCTGGAGCGCGATGAGACAAGGATATCCCTACCGGCCAAACCCTCCCTAACCCGGACGACGCTAGGCCAATTGTGCGTCGCCCCACGGACCTCCCGGTCGCGGCCGGCTGCGACAGAGCCTGGGCGCGAACCCAGAGACTCTGGTGGCACAGCTAGCGCTGCGATGCAGTGCCCTAGACCCCAATTTGCAGTGCTCGAGGCCCCAATTTTATCAATTTTTGAATAAGGCTGTAACATAACAAAACATGGATAAAGTCAATGGGTCTGAATACTTTCCGAATGCACAGTAGCTTTCCAATCTCCCAACCTCATAACTAGATAGCAAGAAACCATTTCAGGCTATCAATCAAGTTAGAGTAGCTAGCTTGGCTAACTATCTAAGCTGACATGTCTGGCAAGGTTGTAAGATTTTTTGAAAAGCAAGCAATAACTAAATGTACTGAATAAGACTCACATTCCTTTCAATATTTTACCCAGATTTTAGCAAGGCTGCAGAGAAGAATATTTAGTTCATAAAAAACAAAACTACCAGTCAGGGGGATGCAGACAGAGGTACGCTTAGATATGCAGAACAATTGACATACAGTACCAGTTGAAGTTTGGACACACCTAATCATTACAGGGTTTTTCTTTATTTTTACTATTTTGTACATTGAAGAATAATATTGAAGACATCAACACTATGAAATAACACATATGGAATCATGCTGTAACCAAAAAAGTGATAAACATATATTTTAGATTTTAGATTCTTCAAAATAGTCACCCTTTGCCTTGATGACAATTTTGCAGACTCTTGGCATTCTCTCAAACAGCTTCACCTGGAATGCTTTTCCAACAGCCTTGAAGAAGATCCCACATATGCTGAGCACTTGTTGGCTGCTTTTCCTTCAATCTGGAGGTCCAACCCAAACCAAGATCTCGTACAACGCTGTTTTTTTAATTTATTTTATTTCACCATTATTTAAACAGGTAGGCCAGTTGAGAACAAGTTCTCATTTACACTCATTTACAGTGAAGAGGCAACTCCGGGATGCTGGCCTTCTAAGCAGAGTTTCTCTGTTCAGTGTCTGTGTTCTTTTGACCATCTTAATCTTTTCTTTTTATTGGCCAGTCTGAGATATGGCAATTTTTTTGCAACTCTGCCTAGAAGGCCAGCATCCCGGAGTCGCCTCTTCACTGTTGACGTTGAGACTGGTGTTTTGCAGGTACTACATTTACATTTTACATTTTAAGTCATTTAGCTGACGCTCTTATCCAGAGCGACTTACAAATTGGAAAGTTCATACATATTCATCCTGGTCCCCCCGTGGGGAATGAACCCACAACCCTGGCGTTGCAAGCGCCATGCTCTACCAACTGAGCCACACGGGACTATTTAATGAAGCTGCTAGTTGAAGACTTGTGAGGCGTCTGTTTCTCAAACTAGACACTCTAATGTACTTGTCCTCTTGCTCAGTTGTTCTCAGTTGTGCACCGGGGCCTCCCACTCCTCTTTCTATTCTGGTTAGAGACAGTTTGCGCTCTTCTGTGAAGAAAGTAGTACACAGCATTGTACGAGATCTTCAGTTTCTTGGCAATTTCTAGCATGGAATAGACTTCATTTCTCAGAACACGAATAGACTGATGAGTTTCAGAAGAAAGTTTTGTTTCTGGCCATTTTGAGCCTGTAATCGAACCCACAAATGCTGATGCTTCAGATACTCAACTAGTCGAAAGTACAGTTTTATTGCTTATTTAATCAGCACACAGTTTAAAGCTGTGCTAACATAATTGCAAAAGGGTTTTCTAATGATCAATTAGCCTTTTAAAATGATAAACTTGGATTAGCTAACAGCGTGCCATTGGAACACAGGAGTGATGGTTGCTGATAATGGGCCTGTGTACGCCTATGTATATATTCCTGTGTACGCCTATGTATATATTCCATTACAAATCAGCTGTTTCCACCTACAATAGTAATTTACAACATTAACAATGTCTACACTGTATTTCTGATCAATTTGATGTTATTTTAATTGACAATTTTTTTTGCTTTTCTTTCAAAACAAGGACATTTCTAAGTGACCCCAAACTTTTTAATGGTAGTGTATATTTTTTTGACAGAATTAAGCATAATGATTATGGCTCTAGATTGCAGGAAAAATCTGTATCAGGTGTTTGAAAAGTGCAAAATTCTCCAAATATTAAAATCATTGTTTCTTGAAATCATCGGTTTCCGTAGTCTTTGACTGTTTTTGTCTCACTGCGAAGCAGACAGCGACTTCCCGTCTCATGATTACCAGCTCTCATTACTAAACAGAACATCAACAGAGATCCATTGGTCACACCTCAATGAGGAAATTGAGTCTCAGTCAAAATAAGGGGCTGAAAATTCTGACAACAATATTGGTCGGGACAAGAGGAACACACTTCAGCCTCATTGACAGTTAGCCCAACGCAGCGTCGATAATCCTCTGGTTAAGCCACAGAGAAAGACATCCCCAACCCACGCCTGGGACTACAACTCCCCAAGGCTCACGCCTATAAAATTAGCACCTGCTTCGATGTTATCTACCCAATAGGCTTGAACTATAGGAGATCAACGACCAATCAAAGTATCAATGGCACCTACACAATGGTTGAGAAGTTTCTTCCTTACATTTGTTCGCCAAAAGCAATCTATCATTGAACACTGTTGGGTATGAAAATATCTTGTGGCAATGATACTGTCTGAATGCCTGCATGGCAACATTTATCACCACGATCCCAGTTGCTGTGGAGCCTAGAGTGGGAAGAAGGGAACGCTGAGATACATTTATCCTGTTTTAGGACTTGCTGCTTTTTCCCAGTCAGTGGGATAATACAAATTTTCCTCCACGTTGTTATCTGGAGTGGGAATTACAGTCACAGGGAGGCGAAAATTACCTTTGTGGCTCCCAGTCCACGGCTGAAGAGCGATGCGGTACGCCCGTGGCGCGACATTGGCTCCGATCCCAACACAGAGGTCAGCCATCATGATGATGGTCTCAGATAGCAGAACACACAGGGCCCCCTCACATCCACTAACTACAGTACTCTCAATCTCTTTTTCCTACAGTACTCTCAATCTCTTTGAGTCCCAAATGGCATCCTATTCCTTGTACAGTATATATATTTTTAAATGTATAGTATAGTGCACTACTTTTGACCAGGATCCATAGAACTCTGGTCAAAAGTACTACACTGTATAGGGAATAGGGTGCCATTTGGGACACATCCATAGTCTGATATAACCTTTAGAATATCAGCTCAAACCTCCATACTGTATTCATCAAATCAAATTGTATTGGTCACATACACGTGATTCGCAAATGTCATTGTGAGTGTATCAACAGTCTTGTGCTTCTAGCTCCGACAGTGCAGTAATATCTAACAAGTAATATCTAACAACGTATACCCAATACACACCAATCTAAGCAGGAATAAATTAAGACTATATACATATGGACGAGCGATGTCAGAGCGGAACGGACTAAGATACTGTAGAATAGTATAGAATACAGT
This sequence comes from Salvelinus alpinus, assembly GCF_045679555.1. Classification (NCBI taxonomy): domain Eukaryota; kingdom Metazoa; phylum Chordata; class Actinopteri; order Salmoniformes; family Salmonidae; genus Salvelinus; species Salvelinus alpinus. Next base: position 2,539,521 of record NC_092097.1, read on the forward strand.
GTATACACATGAGATGAGTAATGCAAGATATGTAAACATTATTCAGTGAATGAGATACTGTAGAATAGTACAGAAAACAGTATATACATGAGTAGAATAATATAGAATACAGTATATACATATGAGATGAGTAATGCCAGATATGCAAATGTCATGACGTTGGCCTGGGAGTAGGTTTATGACAGTCATAAATACCTCTTCCCCCCGTTTTCCTCTCTCTACCCTACTGATGTGACATTTGAAAATCCTTTGGTTAACATAGAGATTCTGGGAATATCAGAAGGTGGGGGGAAATTAACTATATTCTGGTAATCCGACCAATTGAACATATGCGTTGGTACTTAATGAATATGATGTCAGTTCGGTTGTCATCTGAGACATTCTCATCAATAATAGGAGGACATAAACTCTACAGTGGAAAGTCTGCACATTGTAGTTATCAGATTCACATGGAATTGTTGTTTGAATATAAAATTATTGGTGAAGAGATGAAAGTTTTCATAAGGTTAGGTAGGGCTCTGCTCAATCAGTGACCCGCCCCTATGAAGAGACATGGGTTATAAAACTTTTCAAACACACCCTTCTCGCTCCACTATATAAAGCCTTGACGAAAATATAACCTCCTGTTCCGAGGATGTGAGGACGACGGTCCATACGTTAAAAGGACTAACATGTCAACTACAGAACTAAGCCAACCTCAACCTCAGCTTTGGTTGCGAATGGTATGAACTTTGAACTCTTATTCACTACAGAAGTGATACCTCAGAGTTAAGAGTTAGCAACAGCAGCTGCAAACGTGGGCTAGGAAAGGACAGACAGAGTATCCTGTCTACCACACAACGACATTACTACAACGTATTCAATTTACCACCAGAGACATTCTTCAAAGGACAAAGGACTCGGTTGGGCAACACGGCCTTCCATCTACCACCAACCTACCGAAGCGCAGAGTAAATATTTATTGCATTTTCCTTTTCCAAATGGGCGGTAATTTAGAATGCATAAGATACTGTATTTACGATAGAGACATCGCTTCTCCCTTTGTCTTCAGTCTTCCCGCTCTTTCACTCAAACCCAGGCCCCTTTTCTTTTGTGTAACCAGCTGTCATATCTGTTCCGTCCGCTAGGGACGTTTTCCTTTATGACGTAATTTGTAATCAAGGTATGATTCATTCTGTGTATATGTAATTCTGTGTGATTAGTTAGGTATTTAGTAAATAAATAATTAAACCCAATTTTGGATTGCTGATTCAACTTGTTAGCCAGGATTCATGAAGATAACCAAGAATTTACAACTTTTAGATGAGAGTGAATTAAGGTGACAATTAATATTGACTGCTATTGATGTAAAATATTACTAGGTCTTTAAGAGTTTATTCGGAAGATAACAGCTCTATAAATATTATTTCGTGGTGCGCCGACTTTCTAGTTAATTACATTTACATGATTAGCTCAATCAGGTAATATTAATTACGGAGGAAGGATTTTATAGAATAGCATGTCATATCACTTAATCCGGCATAGCCAAAGACATGACATAAACATTATTAAAGTGATTCGTTTTCCATTCCTTAAAGTAGCCAGTGATTCCTAGTCTATGCCTATAGGCAGCAGCCTCTAATGTGCTAGTGGTGGCTGTTTAACAGTCTGATGGCCTTGAGATAGAAGCTGTTTTTCAGTCTCTCGGTCCCAGGTTTGATGCACCTGTACTGACCTCGCCTTCTGGATGATAACGGGGTGAACAGGCAGTGGCTCGGGTGGTTGATGTCCTTGCTGATCTTTTTGACCTTCCTGTGACATCGGGTGCTGTAGGTGTCCTGGAGGGCAGGTAGTTTGCCCACGGTAATGCGTTGGGCAGACTGCACCACTCAATGGAGAGCCTTGCGGTTGCGGGCGGTGCAGTTACCGTACCAGGCGGTGATACAGCCCGACAGGATGCTTTCAATTGTGCATCTGTAAAGGTTTGTGAGGGTTTTAGGTGACAAGCCAAATTTCTTCAGACTCGTGAGGTTGAAGAGGCTCTTTTGCGCCTTCTTCACCACACTGTCTGTGTGGGTGGTTAATTTCAGTTTGTCAGCGATGTGTACGGCAAGGAACTTGAAGCTTTCCACCTTCTCCACTGCGGTCCCGTGGGTGATCAGGGAGTACAAGAGGGTGCTGAGCACGCACCCTTGTGGGGCCCCAGTGTTGAGGATCAGCGGGGTGAAGGTGATGTTTCCTACCTTCACCACCTGGGGGTGGCCCGTCAGGAAGTCCAGGACCCAGTTGCACAGGGCGGGGTTCAGACCCAGGGCCTCGAGCTTATTGATGAGCTTGGAGGGTACTATGGTGTTGAATAAACAGAATTCTTACATAGGTATTAGTCTTGTCCAGATGGGATAGAGCAGTGTGCAGAATGATGGCGATTGCATCATCTGTGGATCTATTAGGGCGGTAAGCAAATTGAATTGGGTCTAGGGTGGCAGGTAAGGTAGAGGTGATATTATACTTGACAAGTCTCTCAAAGCACTTCATGATGAGGTGAGGGCTACGGGGCGATAGTCATTAAGTTCAGTTACCTTTGCCTTCTTGGGTACAGGAACAATGATGGCCATCTTGAAGCATGTGGGGACAGTAGACTGGGATAGGGAGAGATTGAATATGCCCTTAAACACTCCAGCCAGCTGGTCTGCGCATGCTCTGAGGACACGGCTAGGGAGAAGAAGGAGAGCCCACAGTCCTTGGTAGCGGGCCGAGTCGGTGGCACTGTGTTATCCTCAAAGCTATGATGTGTTTAGCCTGTCCAGAAGCAAGATGTCGGTCTCGACGATGTGGCTGGTTTTCCTTTTGTAGTCCGTGATTGTCTGTAATCCCTGCCACATACGTCTTGTGTCTGAGCCGTTGAATTGGGACTCCTGTTAAACTGATAGAGATAATCTCAGTCACTGTATATGTGTATGCGCCTAGATTATTTTCCCAAGTTTATCCCAGTCATATCCCAGTCCACGTGATCAAAACAATCCTGAAGCGTGGATTAGTCAGACCAGCGTTGAATAGTTCGAAGCACGGATACTTCCCAGTTACAGTAAATGCAGCCTCAGGATATGTGGTTTCCAGTTTGCATAAAGTCCAGTGAGGTTCTTTGAGGGCCGTTGAGGTATCGGCTTCAGGTGGGATGTAAACGGCTGTGGCAATAACGGAGGAGAATTCTCTTGGGAGATACAATGGTCGGCATTTAATTGTGAAGTATTCTAGGTCGGGTGAACGAAAGGACTTTAGTTACTGTATGTTCGTAGAATTACACCATGAGTTGTTAATCATGAAACACACCCCTCCGCCCTTCTGAGATATTTATTCCTGTCTGTGCGATGTACTGAGAATCCTGCTGGCTTTACCGACTCTGAGAGCCATGTTTCCGTAAAACAAAGTATGTTACAGGCCCCGATGTCTCTCTGGAAAGAAATCCTTGCTCTAAGCTCATCAACTTTGTTATCCAAAGACTGAACATTAGTGAGTAATATACTCGGAAGCGGTGGGTGGTGTGCGCGCCTCCTAAGTCGAACCAGCAGGCCGCCTCGAGTGCCTCTCCTCTGCCGGCAATGTTTTGGGTTGGCCTCTGGAATAAGTTAAATTGCTCTGGGGAGAGTGAACAAAGGATCTGCTCCAGGGAAGTCATATTCCTGGTTGTAATGCTGGTAGTTCTGGTGAGTTACCGCCGCTCTAATATCCAATAGTTCTTCCTGGCTGAATGTAATAACACATAACATTTCCTGAGCTAATAATGTAAAAAATAGTACATAAAAAGTTTCCTAAAAGGTAGTTGCGATGTTGCCATCTCTCCTGGATATACAGAGATAATAACAAGAGGCTAACGATGGAAACATGTTTTTGCCGATGCTTTATATCGATAAAGGCATGGCCACAGAGACACGAGGGAGAGGTGAGGATATGGAAAGTGTTGTGTGCAATCACCACTCCCTGTAAAATGAATGTATAGTGAACGCAACATGCAAAAATCTCAAAGATTTTATTGAGTTACAGTTCATACAAGAAAAAAGAAAACAATCAATTAGGCCCTAATCTATGGATTTCACATGACTTGGTGGGCATAGTCACACCCACTTGGGAGCCAGGTCCACCCACTGGAATTAGCCAGGCCCATCCAATCAGAAGTAGTTTTCCCCCATAAAAGGGCTCTATTACAGACAGAAATACTCCTGAGCACCCACCCCCCCACCCCCCCACCCGCTGCCTCAGAAAATCCCGCAGGTGAAGTAGCCGAATGTGGAGGTCCTGGGCTGGCATTGTTACATGTGGTCTGTGGCTGTGAGGTCGGTTGAATGGATTACTAAGTTCTCTAAAATGACTGCACATTTTAGTGGCCTTATATTTTCCCCAGCACAAGGCGCACCTGTGTAACGGTCATGCTGTTTAATCAGCTTCTTGATAGGCCATACATGTCAGGTGGATGGATTATCTTGGAAATTGAGAAATTCGCACTAACAGGGATGTAAACAAATTTGTGCACAACATTTTAGAGGAATAAGCTTTTTGTGCTTATGGAACATTTCTGGGATTTTGGGATTTCAGCTCATGAAAAATGGGACCAACACTTCACATGTTGCATATATATTTTTGTTCAGTATAAAAGTATAACAAAGCTTAATATTGTTTTTACATTGGTGATTTATGTCGCTGTGAATTAAACATTAGCTTTCACACATGCCAGGCGTTGATTAATGACAGAACTGAGGTGCTATTTTGTTTTCATCTTGACTCTTTACGATTACGCTCCCCTTTCTGCAGCCCTGCGTAATAAAACAAGTACAGGGTAATTGGCTTTTTAATGGGTTTGCGTATCAATACCATTTGAAGAGTTGTCTCCTCGAGGCTCATTTCCTAAGTCATGCCGCTGTGCGATTCTGAAAAATAAAGCCCGGGACTTAAGCACTGAGCAGTCCTGAGGATCATTCCGGAAGTAACGCTTGAGCTCCCGCTGAAATTGTCTTGTCAAAGATTAACTTTGGAATGCAGAGCAGTGATATGGCACCTCCTTGCCAGGCTCCCACTTTTTAGCGCTGGTGGGGAGATTGGACCGATGGAGAGGGGAAGGGGACAGCCCCATGCTTGTCAGAAGAGGGAAGAATTGGATCCCTTGCTATTGCAGTATAAAGTCTACACTCTTAGAAAAAAAGGTGCTATCTAGAACCTAAAAGTGTTATACGACTGTCCCCATAGGAGAACCCTTTGAAGAACCGGTTTTGGCTCCAGGTAAAGCCCTTTTGAAGTCCATTCAGAACCCTTTCCACACATTCCACACGGAACCCAAAAGGGTTATCCTATGGGGACAACCAAAGAACCCTCCGATTTTTATTTTATTTAACTAGGCAAGTCAGTTAAGAACAAATTCTTATTTACAATGACGGCCTAGGAACAGTGGGTTAAACTGCCTTGTTCAGGGGCAGAACGACAGATTTTTACCTTGTCAGCTCGGGGATTCGATCCAGCAACCTTTCGGTTACCGGCCCAACGCTCGAACCACTAGGCTACCTGCCGCCCCCCAGTTCTGTCAATTGTACGAGCAGAGTGGGGGCTGTAGGTGGAGTAGGAAATAATGGATGTTATCTAGCATGAACTTCCTATCTCGAAAATGGATATAATGACTCGCATATACACATTTGTGTATTACTCATATAAATGACTTCTCAGCAGTTAATGGTGCTTCTTCATATCTAATTGGACTTTATCTGATGAACACATAGAAGACTGTTTAGGCCTATTTGGTATGTTTCTAGAACTGGTCTTGATGTTGGTAAAAGACACTGAACAATGACGAAAGGCGATTTCATGGTGGGCTGCTTTGAACACTGGCTTTGACGTGTGTGTTTCACATACTGTCAAACAGCAGAGAACAGAGGAAGAAGGCTTTTTGAACGGTCTAATTGGAACAGTCCTCTACATGTGTCACTTACTGGCAATAAAAACAAATTCAGAAGCACATAGCAGCTGAGCATGTGCAAATTAATGGATGTTTGACGTCTCTTCTAATAGGTGACCCACAACCACAATTCGGTCTTATGTAGGAACATTTTAAATGGTTTTTGTACATTGGTTAAAAGTACAGACTCAGAGCTACAAAATAGTATATCATACACTGCAGTTGAGGAACAATGGGAAAGTAATTCTGCTTTGAATGTTGATAAACTTGTAACGCCACTTTTGAGAAAATGGACCTTCAATGTTTTGGTACACCTACTGGAGAGCTCTACTTTTTCTATACCCATTCAGCATCGTTCACACCTTCTTCAGCTTTAGCCCCACCCATCTCTTCAAAGATTCACATGTGAGTTCATGTGCTAAACAGAGTGAGTAAGGTAGTGCAGTAAATATTATTGCATGAGGTTTTCTCAGAAAGTGAATATTTTACTAGCTTATTAACTAGGCTATAGGCCACCTCAAGTGTGATGTTTTTATATTTAACTAGGCAAGCCAGTTAAAAACATTTTATTTACAATGATGGCCTACCCCGACCAAACCCTAACCAGGATGACGCTGGGCTAATTGTGTGCCGCCCTATGGGACTCCCAATCACGGCCGGTTATGATACAGCCTGGAATCGAACCAGGGTCTGTAGTGACCCCTCTAGCACTGAGATACAGTGATTAGACCGCTGCGCCACTCGGGTATTGACGCCAGCTCGGGTTCAATATGCAAGGAACACATCAAATATGAATTATAAGGAATTCTGGTGTAGCATTGGGGCCAAAACTACAGACCTTGCCTTCTGTGTACTGGCTAAGAAAGGTCACTGAATTTCATGAGGCGTATTCAATATCATCCACACAGAGAGCAAAGCCTCAGCTCCAGCTCCAGCCCTAGACCAACAACAGAATATCTGAGGCAAAAGGTAACTCTCAAATGGGCTTTCAGATAAGCTGCTAGTCATTGTTCCCCAAGGCTCATAAGGTAAATGCATACAGAGGCTAACATTCAACAAAGGGCATCGATGGCTTGAATTACAGGCCAGATAAAAGAGCACTCAGGTGGAATCACAATGTTATTTCGGCAGATAAGCACGGGGTCCCTGTGGACTGCGGAAAGGCAAACAACTGAACAAAAGTATGAGAGCCTCCGTTTCGTTATGCCACACAATTACTATTAGAGAGGAGCACTTGAGCATCTCGTTGGCTCCCTTACCGTATTGATGTAGTATAGCATCTACAGATACTGCGTCTATTGTGTAACATCTTGGAGCTGGGAGCATCTATAGTAATTCAATATTTAAAAAATATATGTTTAGACAATTTTAATAGAAAAAAGCCAGTCCTGGTTTGGAACTTTAGATCCCTGATTAGTCACAAGGGAGCCAGCCAAGCATTTTATTTTTTGATGGGTTTCCTTTTCAGGGCTGATTTGACTTCATTCAAGTTTCCCTTTATTCAGCCAAAACACACCTGTAACGGGTGTTCTCCTCCTCTTCGCTTGAAGAGGAGGAGTAGGGATTGGACCAAAGCGCAGCGTTGTTATAGGACATAACGATGTTTATTAAAGATAAAGACGAACACGAAAAAAACACTTGAGAATTTACAAAATAATAAACGAAGTCAACAGACCTGAACAAACGAACTTACATAACACGAAGAACGCACGAACAGGAAAATAGACTACACAAAACGAACAAACAAACGAAACAGTCCCGTGTGGTGCAAACATACACAGACACGGAAGACAACCACCCACAACAAACAATGTGAAACAACCTACCTTAATATGGTTCTCAATCAGAGGAAACGTAAAACACCTGCCTCTAATTGAGAACCATATCAGGCAACCCAATAACCAACATAGAAACACATAACATAGAATGCCCACCCCAACTCACGCCCTGACCAACTAAACACAACAAAAACAACAGAAAACAGGTCAGGAACGTGACAACACCACTGTCTGAACAGATATGTTGTGGTAATGGCGGGGATGGCACACAATGGTGTCAACGGAGTCTTGGTGATGACTGATGACGCAGTAGTCCCTGTGGTACGGTGCACCATTTAGGGAGCACTGTAGTACAGTTGAAAGTGAGAGGCATGGGGAGACAAAGTGGTGAGCTCCTGGTGTCCATTAGCATTGCCTGGAATATTTCCCTCTCACAGAAATAGGCTACTTCCCCAACACTATTCCCGAATCCTCCACCCACCACCTCCTCTCTGTCATGTTAATCTTCTGGAGCGAACGGAGAAGCTCCCTTCAACAACTCTGTGCCGAAGCGTCACCTTTATTGCAGAGGGCGATAGCCAGCGCTACAACGACTTGTTTCATTAAGCACGCTTTAAGTCCCACACGTTACTGTGCATTTATTTCACTACCCTGGATTGATTCAGAGAAACCGAGTTGTAATATGTTTTCATCTGCTACTGCTCTACTCTCGAAATGAAATGTATAAATACATGGTGGGAGACTCTACCTCGGGCGAAAATGTGAAAGCACATTTCTTAATACTATTGTGATCTGGTGAAATGGGTTCGGGTTGGAGATAAATGATTCTGAAGAGACATATCACATCAAAAGATCGCTGTCATCCATAATCAACGTGTCAGTTTGAGTGACGTCAATGAGCTGTTTGTTCTCATTACCAAATGACACATTTCCTACGCCATACAGTATATCAAACAAATTGCTTGTTTAATAATAACAATATATTATTCAACAAAGACATGTGTGAATAACAACTAGAATGTATATAAGGTCACATTTGCACAGCTATAAATCATATGCTGAAGTATACTGTAAATCCAAGCCGAGTGTGTGTGTTTGTGTGTGTGTGTGCATGCTTCTGTACGTTTGAAGGTCTACACTAAGAAATGAAGTGTTGAAATGAATTAAACAATTGTGTGCTTGTTCACCTGGGGGGAGATGCAGACCTCTTTAAAACAAGGGCGCTGCAAGACAGCCAGTCAGTTACTTAGAACAGCACAGAATTTGGCACAGCCGCTACTCTCCATAGAGGCCAGTGATGGAGACAGCTAAGGCACAGCCATCTGTCTATAACAGCATAACTATAACTACAAATGAATCCTGCTTACTAACATTCATTACTTTTCTGTTTAATTACTTAATGTGGGGCTGTAACGTCAAGAACTGTAATTATGTATAATTAGAGCTATCAAGCATTTACGCTAGCACTGTATCACTCAGGGTTGCTACTACTAACTCGTTTGGCACTTATTCTGATGCAGTGGGTTAGAGTTAGCGCAGGCTATGGGGAACACACTTGTATTAATGTAAGTAGGGATGGCTAAGTAGGGTATCTGCTTTGCCATTTTGACTGTGCCTCTATGGCTGGTTCAGATTGGCTTCCAAGTCAAATGAAAACAATTGTTGCGGCCAACTAATGGCCATGAGAAAATCTATTTGGACATATCCTTTGGTTGGGGTTCTACCACTGATGTTGACACTCTAAATATTCAATGTTTATTGCAACATACGTAAAAGTAGATCGTCTTCCGTTGCTAAGGCAATGAGATGGTCAACTCAGAATACATTACACCACAGGAGTCCTTTCTTTCAACCATATTTCTATTGGCTTCCTGCAAGGAGAAAATAATCCTCGAGATATGGCTCTTTTTACATCGCCCCATAATACTATGTTATTTAATAATAGAACACATATCATCAGTATAATATACAAGTACCTTCCCTCCATAAACCAATGGGGGAACACATAAAGGATCCAATTGAATCTAGATAGCCCATATAGATAAACATCCGTATATGCTTTTTCAGGGTGTCTGCTGACATCCTTTCCTCAACGTAAAACATATTACACTCTCGCTGGTGGCCCATTACTTCCATATGCGGTGCCTTTTAAATGTTTTGTTAGTCTAACAATGGTGGCCGAGTAAGTTATGCTGCCCATTCTTCCCAGGCAACTCGAGATTGCCGAGGCTCTTTAGTCTCGTGCCAAATAAGAGATATGTTGGGATATAGCCGCGGGGCAGTCGGAGCGAGGTGCATACTAATGGTGGCATCTCATTGCTTGTCATGCAGTGAGCTCCTAAGGTCCCCAGCAGAGCCGAAGCGTCTCTGGGAGTGGACATGCTTTGAGTTAGAGCCCCTCATTGAAGTAGTGCTCAGGGTCTGGTGGTTGCAAAGCCTAATATAGGCCTGATAAAATGGGCTGACGGTGATGGGGAAACGACAGGATCTCTCTGTGTCATGAGAAGGGCTTTGTCAATTGACCATACCAGCGTAATATCACACATCAGAAGTGAGCCTACATGAATTAATGAAATATTTTCTAACAATGATTCCATAACTACAACCGTAGAATGATAGACATGGGTTCAAATAGTGTTTGTTTAGCTTTCAAATACTTTGAGAGTTCAATTGAGAAAATATATCTCTTCTTTTATTTGAATTGTGTTTACTGACACCAAGACCTCTTTTACAAGGTAGCCTTGCAAAGAATCATACACATTCACAATATTTACAAATCCAATGCAATAAAAGCATACAATATTTACAAGCAATTTAATAAGAAAAGTAACTTACAAAACACGATACTGAAAAACAAACATTCCTCAGTACTGCCCTAGCGACACCAAAACATCCAACTTTAGAGATACGCGGCACGTGAGTTTCAAGTTAGGGGAAGCTAAAATAAAATCAGAAAATAAAATCACCTTCATAGTAAAGTATTGCATGCATCTATCATTGCGTTTGCAAACTAATGTAAGATAGCCTACTGTTCCTAATGTGATGAGTAGATTCAATAGTCATAAGTTAGGCTAACAACCAGTGTCGTAAAACTCGATACCGGTCCTGGTCTCGAATCCGGACTCAAGACCACATATTTAGTGTCTCAGTCTTGTCTCGGTGTCAGACACATTTGAAGCTTTTTGTAAAATAACATATACTTAGTTTTACCTGCACAAGTACCAATTTCAGTTGAACAAAGGCTTTCTGTAAAGCAAAAAGAAAATAATGCAGATTGTTGTTCTGAAATAGCCTTGTTAACAAAAGGGGCAACAGAATACCCAACATAAGTGGAGGTTATCATTTCTTACAGAAGAAACAATATTGTTTATGTAGATAGTAAAAAGTACAGGGCCCAAAATCGACCAACTATCATCTTATTTTGACTAGTATTTCAACCCAACGGAAATTATTATAATATTTTTTTTTTTATCTAATCGCACCATCAACATCCATCTGGAATTCATCTCTTGTGAAACTCATCTCTGCAATTCCAATGAATTGAATCACTACGACAGGCCACATTTCACAACACAAAGTCGACAATGGAAATAAGGAACTCAGAATGAATAGATTGAGGGTTGATCAAGGATGTGGAAAAATGGATACCTGTATGTACTGTCATCTTGAATATTATAACCATAGTCTGTCAGAGATAGATTGCTCATGAGCAGATGTTAGATCAAGACATTCAACAACTCCAACCAGGCTGAACTGTGGGTGTGCTTGCTGTGACGAAGTGTAAGTAATATGTTAAGTAATACATCAAACGTCGCTAAAGTATCACATTTCTCCACTTGGAGAGATTGAAAAGGCAATCGTTTCAATATAGCTGAATAGTGTCCCATGCTCTCGATTCATAACTGAGTCTTCTGTCTTGACACCCTCGGGAAGTGAGGCAAGAGTTCACGCCTGGCTGGAGGAAGGGGCTTCACTAAATTAGAGATGGAGGTGTTGCCACAAGAGACGGGAACGATTGACTGACATCTAGCTGATGCCAACACTTGAATGTTGTCCATCACTCATAACCACACATTAGTCAAGCCATGTAAAATAAACCGACGTAGTGTACAGTAAGTAAGTCAGCTGAGGAGTCACACACCGACCATGCTCGAGTGAAAACCACATGTCAGAATCGAGTGTGATGAACTAAGGGAGAGTGGAGAAGGGAGAGAGAGAAAGGGAGATAGAGAGGCGGTAGAGTGAGACAGAGAGAGGGGGAGTGAGAGAGGAAAAAAGGGAAGGGGAGAGAGATGGAGAAAAATAGAGAAATTATAGGGAGGGGGGATTCTCTGAGGTGTGGGGTCCCCAGAGGGATGACATGAAAGGGGAAAGGATTGCTGCAAACAGAGGTTTCTCCACAGGGTTCTACTTGGCAGTGAGTCAGTCCATCCTCTGAGGATGGGCCCACTTTGCTTTAGTAGTGTCTGGGAATGTGTAAACAACACTGATGCATGTTATGATTCCCTCCTCCCTGTCGAATTTCATAAAAATATAAATACTGAAACATTACAAAAATATATATTTTTAGATAAAACTATACTAAATATAGTAATATAACGTCTTCAAACAATTGATTAAAACACACTGTTTTGCAATGGTCTACAGTTGCCTCAACAGCACTCTGTAGGGTAGCACCATGGTGTAGCCGAAGCTAGTTTCCGTCCTCATCTGAGTACATTGAGTTCAGTAGAAAACCTAGGAGGGTCATGGTTCTCGCCCCCTTCCATAGACGTATGTCAACTTCCGGAGGACGTCCTCCAACCTATCAGAGCTCTTGCAGCATGAACTGATGTTGTCCACCCAATCAAAGGATCAGAGAACGAATCTAGTACTGAAAGCATAAGCTACAGCTAGTGCATAAAGTGTGGTGAGTAGTTGACTCAAAGAGAGAGAAAGACAATAGTTAAACAGTTTTGAACAAATACATTTCCTCAAAAATGAAGAAGAAGCAGGAGAGAGAAAGAGAAAGAGAGCTAGCTATTTGTGATCCGATTCAGGAAACTAGGCATATGTCGCAAGTCACGACTTCACAGGAGAGTTGTTTGAACTTTAAAAAAAAAATTTAATCAAAATGCGTTTCTTGGCAGAAATGACTTCTCGAACATGTGAACTTTCATGTGACTTAATATCAACTTGTATGCCATCTGTATATCTGAATAAAATTGTTAAATTGCGAGCCTAGTTGGTTTAGCCACAGAAAAAGTCAGCAACCTTCCCGCTAGCCATGATTGGCTGAGATAATGAGTGGGCTGGACATGCCGAGAGATGAGCTTGTATTGGTCAGCCATATAGCTCGCGTCTGTCTATTGGAGCTGGTGAGTATGTCTAGGTAATCGTGGCAAAAGAGGCTTTAAAAAAAATGTATTGCCTAGTAAAACTGCATAAACCTAATGTCACGTTAAAGTGTACTGTTATCTAGCTAACGGTAGCTGGCTGGGTCGCTAACTAACGTTGTGTATGTTGTGTTATTCTTTGTATCTCAGACACATTTGCTTGACTAGTATTAGCCATAGACCCTGGTTGGTTAGCTACCTGCAGATTCATGCAGAGGGGCTCTCCAATAGTAGTGCCAAAACATTGAAAGACGGTTTTCTCAAAAGTTAGTATACAAGTTGATCAACTTTCAAAGCATAATTACTTTCCCATTGTTCCTCAACTGTAGTGTATAATATACAATATACAAATAATATACAATGTAAAAACAGAAATTCAAATGTTGCTTCATAAGACCGAATCCAGGTGGTGAATCACATATTTAGTTACATTTTTTTTTACTTTCACTTAGTTAGCAAATGCAGCTAGCTAGTTTAGCCTACTCAAACGTCCAGCTCAAACAGAGAGAGATGCTATGTTAGCTAGCTGGCAATGGCTATCCAACACTGGAACTCTTCCAAGTCAAGGTAAGCTTTTGGTTTTATTAATTTATTGCCACGGGGCCAGCCGGTGTAACTGCTAAATTGCTTGCTGACTGTACACTGTACTGTATGATTGTTTGCGTGTGATCAGGGGTGTATTTATTCCACAGATTCTGTTGAAAAACATTTCTTAAACAGAAGCAAACGGAACAAAAAACGAGGATAAACATACCTGAATTTGTCCTATAGAAACTCTCGTTTGCAATTGTTGGACTAATGATTACACCCTAGATCAGCTAGATGCAAGTAAGAGTGTGCAAGGCGGTATTGAATGTGTCACTGTCGTCACCTTGATTACCAAAACATGTTTCTCGGTGTGTGCACCTACGCTGTAAACTGTAATTCATACGCTAGGTTGTAGCAACCTCATGATGTGTAGGCCTTTAGGGAACATTTTAGTATCATGTAGTAACCTAAACCTATCGATATTACATTGAGTTGAGTGAATGGAATATGAATGACAGAAATAAGGTTATGTTCATAAATAAATGAATAGTCCTCCTTCCTCTTAAACAGCACCGACTGCCACTGGTGCGTGCATGTGTGTGCACAATGTGCATGCTTGAAATTGTGCGTGTGTGTGGGTGTGTAACAGAACATTTCCCTGTCACAGCCAAGAAAGCCTTACACAATCAGACATTACCTTTGGAATTAACCTGGCCTGGGTAAGATTTTTTTATTTACAATCCTCTTTTTCATTAGTAAACCAAACGGCATCAGCTGTTCCAGGGCACCCAAGTCTAATTTGTTTGTGCCTTTTTACTTGCAGAGGTCGAGTCTTAATGTCATCAATCAGTGTCCAAATAAAATGGTTTTCATTTGCTTTATCCCCCAACAGTGAGTGTCTAATAAAAATGGTATTGCTCTCAGACAAACCCCAAAAGGCTTGGCGACTGTGAGCTCTCTCATGTAGGTGACCTAAGCCTGACATTCAAAGAAAAACGGGGCGGAGGGAATTATCCCAGGAAACTGACGGTTGGTACATCCCTCTCTCACAATGACAGCTACCTCTGGGTTTACTCAGGAGGTGATGATCCATTTATCTGCATAAGAAAATGTGCTCGTTGGGGAGAGTGACACGTAATCCAGCTGGGATGAGGCCCTGTGGATCTGCGGCTTCCCAACTTCCGTGGTGATGAACAACCCATTCGATTTGACCTTTGACTGTAACTCTACCTCCATTATGTTAAAGAAGCAGGGATCAGTCGTGAACTGTCCGGCCTATCTGATCAGCATTACTACTGTGTCCGGTTGAGACCTGTGAGTGTCATTTTAGTCATTTTCCCCTCCATTTAAAAGGAGTGGTCACTTTTGTCTGGGAGAGAGAAAGTGAGAGAGTGCCCGGGGCTCCATTCCCTGTCAATTTCTTACCAATGCGTCCCCCTCTCCGCATCCCCCTCTCCACTTCCACCACTAGCCACGCTCAAATCAGAAATGCAATCAAGTCTACGAGCCACACAAGAGCACTCAAATCATCACCAAGAACAAAAAAATAGACAAGCCATTTAACCCCTTTACCCTCATCAGCCTTGCACAGACCAATAACACATGGCATTAATGCAACTGGGCTGTTGACAACCTATAATTCAAAAGTCCATTACTAATCCCAGGGCCCTTTGGCATTGGAGAGAAGGCTTCAAACTTCGGTTTCCCCAGAGGAGTAAACATATGTCACATCAAAATGACAGGCCTCAGCCATGCTTCTGGTGATTGGTTTTGATTTGTTTTCAGCCAGAGCTCGACGTGAAGAGGTAATAATGGAGACAGATTTGGGAGCAGATTTCCAAGAGACGCGCAAAGGGGCGGAGAATGCAACAGTTCAGAAACTCCCTGTCCACTCTCGACAGTCAATCTCTGACAACAGCGACAAAAACAACATGTCACATCACAGTGGTGTTTACCTGTACCTTTTACACTAGATACTGCTTTTGTAGCAGGAGGGAGAGATGTTTAAAAAGGAGTCTAACCACAGCTGCTACGGTGCAGAGGCGAGAGCCTATACCAAAAGCGATGGCCAGCAGGTAGAGGCAGTACAATGCTCACAAACACTGGTTACAGTATATCCCCTCCCTTGAGTAGTCTCGGAAACCCGACCCTAGGCAACACAGTGACTATAGGACTATTTTGGCATAGAGGAACTAGGTCACTGCCTTCACTGATAACGAGACAAATCTGGGGTCTCTCCCAACAAATCACGAGGCAGAAATGCCGAAACATCCCGATTCAAAACCAAAGTTTGCAGGCAAAACCTTTGCAGTGGCTTTAGTTAAGGTAGTTGATACAAACTAGCCACTTGTGAAATGCACTCATTAAAAACAACCTCCATGATCTCCATCTTGCTAGCTACTATTTTGTATTTTATTCAAGTGGATAAAGTATGGGTGTGAAGTTGGGATTCTTAACTTTAAGAAAAATTCCAAACTGAAAAACAGTGTTGTTTAGTTTTCCCCCCCCTACTTATTTCAAATCACAGTGCAGTTATCAAAAAACATATTATTTTCTGTGTTATAGTCAATAGGCTATAAAGGCCTGGGAAAGTTGTGTAATTCAAATATAGCAGGAGAGGAATAAGAGAACTTTGAGCTACTTTGGTGAATTGGCAAAAGGCATACAAGACAAGAGATTGCGAGATGCAGATTACCAAAACATATGAGCATGTGTCTGCCTGCCCATCCTCTCTCTCCCTTGTGCCTGCCTGCCCTGTCTGTTGCGAGGAGAATATCTTAGCCTATTCATGGCACCGATGTTGCCGGGATACAGAGGTAGCTACGGCCAGTCTTGCGAGCACAGGGTAGCCTACTCTTTGTTTTTGCCTCATAATATGAAATTACGGTAGGGTACCGGTATCCTTTCTCGATTACCCTTTTCAGACATAATGGAATGTGGCCCCTTAAAAGAGCCTTGGCTACAGCATGTTTGTTTGTCTGTCTGTTAGGGTAGGCTACACTACGGATTTTTAAATGCCGACAGGAAACCTTCTCTGGAGATATGAACAGGCATTTTACTGTAAAGGAATGAGGCTTCTGAAGCGGGACTAACATCCGTCACTAGGCAACCAGAACTGTCAATAAATAATCTTGAGCTTCTGCGCAGCAGCACATCAATCAGCAACGTTAATTGTTGTTAGGGAAAAAAGACATAACATTTTATACCGGAGCAGAATTCTACTGTCAAATGTTACTGAAGCTGCGTTCTATGTCTGTAAAGGGGTGCGGTAGATATAACGTCATTGCCCGGCCCTAGCGGTCATATGTAATAGGACCATTATTCTGCATTGTAAATTGATGTTTCTTATCGTTTTAACAGAAAACAGATGTTGAAAAGGTATGTCAAATTGTCCATTTGTCACATCCCTAGACCCTAGTCACAGTGTTGCCTAGGGTCGGGTTTCTCTATCTCTTGAGAAGCGTCACCCATGCAAACAGTAGAAACCTTCCCCATTGCCCCAAGAGACATATCCCCCCACTAACACCAGTTTAACACGCCATTTCGAGGGTTCAGAGAGTGAAATATCAACTAGGGAAAAATTAACACTCAATGATGGGAAGAGCATACGGAGCTCAAGAACATGACTGTTCCCTGAAGTCAACAATCATCCGTGCACGTGACAGTCAGGCATTAGCAATCAATCATCACAAACTTCAATCTGCACTTGTACTGTATAGGGCTGGTTTCCCGGACACAGATTAAGCCTAGTTCTAAAAAGCATTCTCTATGGAGAACTTCCATCGAAAGCTCTTTTTTGTCTAGGACTAGGCTTAATAACTGTACAGCAAACTGGCTCTTATATTTTCAGTAGTTAAAAAGACAGAAACCCCTTGAGTTGACAGGTCCCCTCTACTTCGAGAATAGAACTGACCATAAAATGCATCAGCGCTGGAGTAGTAGTGGGAAAGTTTAGTTGAAAACCGCGGGAGAAGGGCTTACACCTGATAAGGCTTTTATACTCAGCGTGTCATCCGTGGCGTTCAAGAAATATGCCGATGAGTTTGTTCAGTCTGAGAGACTTTGTGTGACTGCTCAGCCTCTTCTTAACTCCACCAACAGATCTCCCATCCCAGGTAATATCCTGGGGCCCAACATGAGAAGAACCCCGTGACATTACAAAAGGAAGGAGAAGAAAACAAACACACACACATATCCACAGCTGAACCCATCCGCTCGGAATAGCACTCCTTTTAAAGCGGTGAAAGAGCTTTGGTAACAAGGAGGATGGCTCGCACTGATGGGGATGACCAATGGGTGGCGGAGGGAAAAAGGAATGAGTGCAGACTTTCCTCCTTCATTATCCCTCCTGTGAGAAAGAATTAACATCTCTCCATTTCCACCTGAGCCCCTCCTGAGTCTCTGAGCCTCACTGCTCTCTCTCTCTCCCTTTTTTTGTAGAACCCACTGGGTCCGGCATTGTTCAACAGGACATTATATGGAATACCATGCACAATCAGTGAAGATGCTTGTCCCCCTTGCATTATATGGAATACCATGCACAATCAGTGAAGATGCTTGTCCCCCTTGCATCTCAGCTGTTGTGGTTGACACACAGAGAGGGGCACAGACACATGGTACGCACTAACACACGTGCACACTCACACATGTGCACACTCACACATACGCACACTCTTGCACGCACACACAGCTTTGTTTTCATGAACTTTCTGGACTTTTTGGGGAGTAAAAATGTATTCTCATACAAAATCCTATTTCAGCTAACCTAACCCTTAACCTAACCGTAACCTTAACCCTAACCCCAAGGTTAAAGTTAGTCATAAGTCAAAGTCGAGTCCCGAGTCCTGAAGTCTCAAGTTATTTTATTCCAAGTTGAGTCTCAAGACATGTGACTCAAGTCCACACCTCTGGAAAACATGCACACGCACACACACACACAGTGATGCCCCAATTTCCTTTGATTAGACGCTCCTATCGTGATGACATGGATAAGAAGGCAGATGGCGTTTCCTGTTGTTTGTTGATTTATTCATACCGCCCTTTAAATATATATATATATATATGTGTGAAGTGTTCTGTGTTGCTGGTCTCGTATGAACCATCCTGATCTACGAGGTTACTGTTTTGCCGTGCTGAAAACACAAGACTTTGATCATGTTGTTCTCTGCACTTCTGATTTTTACACAACCTGAATTTACACCAAATGCTCAAAAATGCTTTTTTGTGTGCAATCTGCAATTTGCTTTGCTCAGCAGCCAGCACAGAACAAAATACTTTTCTTTACAGTTTCTTTATATAACAACAGTGATACATATAACAGTGATATATACAGCAGCCTGAGTCCCAAAAAGCACCCAAGTCCCTAAATAGTGCACAACTTTTGACCAGGGCCCATAGGGAGACCCATACGGCTACGGTCAAAAGTAGGGCACTATGTAGGGAATAGGGGGGCATTTGGGACGGAGGTGCAGTATGTTCAACTCCTAACTGGATTAATGTCAGTCAGTGGCGTAACCCTAGTTGGCACCCCGTGGAGCCAGGGAGCTGACACTGACATCCCTACCATAGGTGATCAGTGAGGCGGACTGACAGGCGGCCTGATTGCCATCTGTGTTTGACAGTATCACTTTGGAGTGGCTGAGATTGTGTCACAATGCATCTCGGTCTACTCAGACATGAGCTGAGCGACGGATATGTGGGGAAAGAGAGCGAGATGGGGGGGGGGGGGGGGGGGGGGGGGTAGAGTGAAAGAAAGGGAGTGAAAGAGGTAAACAGACCCAAAAGACAGATATAATCGTCCAGGTGAAAAAAGTGAGAGAACAAGAAAGAAAGGTGAGCTTGACGAAAACGAGTTAATGATACACCATTTTTACACAGACACACACACACACACACCCTCACAGACAAACACAGGGGTGACAGAGCAATAAAGGATAGGAGATAGGGGAAAAAGAGAGGAGGAAACCCAGTTGTGTACCTGTGGGAACAGCTGCGTCCATGGTGGGCCTCTCCCAAGTGTTGACTTGCTCCCAAGCGAAGCCATTGGTCCCGAGGGCCACACTGTAGCCACAGCTGCTGTAGGGGTCTTCAAATGAACAGCTGCCTGTAGGACACAACGAGAAGAGAGAAGAGTAAGGTTGCATATGTCAACACGATTAAGCTATATACTCACATCATTATTTCATCCCTGCTAAATAATTATTTTCCGGCGCATTAGGCTTTATGCTAGCCAGAAGCCATGGATTGAGAAAGCAAGACGAAACTCTGTCTAATTAAATGTACTCTTTGAGATGCGTGGTTTAATTGCAATGAGAGGATTCAAAGGGAATTCTTGGGTTTTGTGCATTATCTATTTTGTCAATTACACAATTTCTTTTGTGTGTTTTTGAGCTGCTTTTATGCGTGGATCGATTGATGCAACGCTCGCTTTCAGATTTGAATCAAATTTGTAAAATTGCATAAGCCAAGTACTAAACACCCATTGGCGGCTAATGACTTGCCTGTGTACTGCATGGGAAAATAAGAGCACATTCCATTAAAATCAGAGGGGAGTTTGTGTCAGTGGCCTTTTGTTAGACATATTTTTCATTTTGTTCCATTCTGAAAGGTCCCAAACATTTATCTCTTTGTGGTCAATAAATCCAAGTCTCACTGCTGAGATTGAGGCTGTCCTAAAATGGACACCATACAAAACAAATAACTTTTCACTCTCCATATCAAAAGTGTCAAACAACCACTCGCGGTATCATGTCTCTCTCGGTTCTGATCTTTTCCGACACAGAGGGGGCGAAAAAAACAAGCCGAAGCCCTTCATCTCCTCTAATTAATGTTGCCTACCAATTCGATACATTATTGATAAGTTGCCCACAACAGATAAGTAACAGTTTGGATGATCAGTTAAAGCTCCTGCTACAACCTGCACCCACATCTGCTCCTAGGAGAGGAGCTAGCGTAAAAACGTGGGCTTTTCATCTCGAAGGCTAGTAGGCAGTGAGATGTAATGGGAAAGTTTTTCAGCAGCTGCGTTTCTTTAGGCTCTCTGTCGAGACGTTGTTTATAAAATTGAGTTTCACATGTAGCACTTTCATCTGTAAGGTTTTTAATGAACAGAGAGGCATGTTAGAGTGTGTTCACAGTCTGTACGTTCAAAGAGGACATTGTTAACACCCAAAAAAATTGACAGAAAAAATAAGTGTTCGCACCTCAGGATTTAATTTGAGAATCAGGGCGCCGCAATTAATATTGCTGTCAGATTATGATAATAATTAAATTAATATTTTTGCAATTTCGGGAGGCTACATAGTGAGGTTGCTAGCTTATGACGGCCCGATCAGCAAAGATGTTCTTGTGGCAGAAAAGGTTAAAGAAAAGGGAGTGTAGGCAACTGTACAGTACATTTAAATGTGACTCAATTTCTTACTGTAACCTTTACATATCTCTTTTTAAAATAAGCTTTTTGGACAGATTTTCTTCCGGGCTAATTTGGTTAAGTGTTTTCTGTATAAATGAAGTATTAGTGTTGATCAACACAAACATACACATCCCATCTTGCGATCATACTCAACCAATTCAGGGCCCAAGGCCCTCTACCAATTCTGAAACATTCCAGTCTTTCATCCATTCCGGAGCCCCAATTAGTCCCTTTGATCATCATAATCTTACATTTAAGACCACTGTAATCCAAACTGACAGGACCTACCATGTCATTCACCAATGGGGGCTAACTCAGCTAAAGCGTCTGTTTTCTGTTCACTTAGACAAGATCTTAGTTAGCTCCCATTAAATTGACTGTCATCATCTAAGATTTAATTACAGCGTTTACTAACATATGCATTTTTTCAGTATTTTCCCTCCCTGGCGGCATTTCCAAACTAGGCAGGCTAATATACGGCTCAGATGCTAAAGCTATTATTTCCACACCAGTACGCATGCATAATAGCCAAATATAGCTTTCATTAATTCAGCAATAAACTGAGATACAGAATATCAGGACAGTTTTGTCATGTAAAATGTGTCTCTCAATTTAGGACAAATGTGACCTAACAAATGCCACGCAGCCATATTCTTAGTGTCATTCGAGAATGCATGACTCAATAGGACCAATGTTGTAGTCTTTCTTCCGCTTGAGTGGAAACAACAAACAACTTGCCAATGGCCCCTCTCTAGTTGTCACTGTGTACCTGGAATGGCTCAGGAAAACACACACACACAAGTCAATGGATTCAATCCGTTCGGACAGGATTGAGAACACAAGAGGGAGCAGGCTGATTGAATGTGTGAGATACATATATTGTACACACTCAACACACACATAGGCAGACTCGCTTTCACTCACACACACATCCCATTTGAAATAAATCCAGCTTCGCCAATAGCGCTGAATTAGACGAGAGAAGAAAGATGACAAGGCAGACAAAAGGCACAGAGCGCTTCTAATAACACACATGACTCATTCAATTTAGATGCTCCCCTCAACCCCTACTAATTCTACATTTTCCAATTTGCATACACATTTTAACCTTGGCAGCTCACTCCACACAATCCATTTCCCCAGGCCAATCTATCCTCATCCATCACCTTGCGGAGATCAGGGAAAAAAAGGCTGTAGGTAGGATAGGTAACCAGGCATCGGACAGAGGCTCTCCAAGCTCAATCAGGTCAGAGCTGGGTCATGTTCGGTGTTCATGCACCAAACGGAAGAAGATGGGGGGAAACTACTTGGACTTGACCAATAAGAAATGCTAGAGGATACAGTTGCATGCTGGGTTGATGAGCGGTCAGTGACAGGCTTCAGGGACGGTAAGTAAATCTCTGGATACATACGTACAATATTGGCAGAACATAATGAACGTCTCTCTTCAGGCTTTGAAAGGCTCCCTTTTCAAAGACAATAACGGTTCATATGAATGAAACATACTCTTTTGGAGATACATCTCGGTTCACGGTGTATCAATAAATAATTGTCACTTTCTTAACCATAACCTGGCTTAACTGGCCTCTAGGCCACATGGCTAGTGAACACAATCCTGGAAAGGATTTAATCCTGTATCCTGTATTAATCCTGTATTGATCCAGGTCAATGATCTGAATGTATGACCTGTACTGTTGCGATACTATCTTCTCAGTAAATATGTTAACATGACTCTCTGCCTCATCCATACAACTAACATAGTCAACTGGTGTCAGAAGTGGGATCCGAACTCACTAACGTAACAAACACTGCACAATGTCTAACCGTTTAAGAAGTTGTGTGGAACGTACGAGCCCAGTAAAAATACTCTTCCTCCAAGACTTATGCAGATTGTCAGTCGTTTTTTATCCCTTCTCTGATTTTAGTATTTGCATACTAATCCCACTTCAGAATTGCTCGACTAAAATGGCAGCTTTGCATTAATGACTCTCTTTTCCTCTCCTGTGTGAGTCAGGTGGTGTGTCCTCATAGGAGGCCAGTCCTGATCCCCTAATTCCAGGGATTGGAAGAACAGACGATACGGAAGACCACAAGAAATCTGTCTGAAAAGCAAGCTTCTTTCCGCCTTTAGTACACAACAAGGAAACCCGTCATTCTTTCAAACAAGAAATCCCTTACATAGCACTAGGCACAGGGATTATGCTTTTCTATGAATTTCCAATGTTGCGGGGCTACAGGAGGGCAAAGGAAAATATGTGAAGGCAGAAATGGATACAGTGTGTTTGTGTGTGTACCTGTATGACACTTTCCCACTGTCCTTGGGTCTGGCTGTGCTTGTAGGGGGGAGAAGAACAGTTTGTGTCCTTGGATGCTCATTATTGGGCCTTCTGTGAAACACAGTGGGGGTTTTATAAAGCCAAGCCAGCAGAAAACACAGGCACAGGGGCCAGAGAGCTTCCCACCAGGTCACTCACCCACAGCCAATCAGAGCACAGGCTAAAGGATGTGGAAAAGCAGATGTTGTCTCTGTCTCTCTCGGTGTCTTTTCCACCTTTTTCACTTGTATCCCTCTTTTCCTTTCTGTTTAGTCGGACTCAAATTTAGTCAAGTTTAGTCAGACTTAGAATTGACAAATGTTTCACCACAGCACCCCAGAGCATAAAATGTACTAATAAAAATTATGAGTTTATACAAAATGCATGTCATGCCGTTTTCTCCTCTTAGAAAAATTATTACCTACGTGTAGTAAAGCACACTCTAGTATGTAACTATAAACGTCTGTTTCTTGTGCTTCATAGGGTGATAGATTTAAATAAATGTAGTCACACATACACTATGTAATACAACAGAATGTGGGCAACACTCAATTTAGTGGATTTGGCTATTTCAGCCACACCCATTGCTGACAGGTGTATAAAATCGAGCACACAGCCATGCAATCTCCATAGAACATTGGCAGTAGAATGGCCATAATGAAGAGCTCAATGACTTTCAATGTGGCACTGTCATAGGATGCCATCTCTCCAACAAGTCAGTTCGTCACATTTCTGCCCTGATAGAGCTGCCCCGGTCAACTGTAAGTGCTGTTATTGTGAAGTAGAAATGTCTTAGAGCAACAACGGCTCAGCCTCAAAGTGGTAGGCCACACAAGCTCACAGAACAGGACAACCGAGTGCTGAAGCGTGTAGCGTGTGTAAAACTGCCTCTGGAAGCAACATCAGCACAAGAACTATTCGTCTGGAGCTTCATGAAATGGGTTTCCATGGCCGAGCAGCCGCACACAAGCAAAGCATCGGTTGGAGTGGTGTAAAGCTCGCCGCCATTTGACTGGAGCAGTGGAAACGCGTTCTCTGGAGTGATGACTCAAGCCTCACCATCTGGCAGTTCGACAGGATAATCTGGGTTTGGCGAATGCCAGGAGTTGACTACCTGCCCCAATGCATAGCGCCAACTGTAACGTTCGGAGGAGGAATAATGGACGGGGGCTGTTTTTCATGGTTCAAGCTAGGTCCTTTAGTTCCAGTGAAGGGAAATCTTAATGACATTCTAGACAATTCTGTGCTTCTAAATTTGTGGCAACAGTTTGGGGAAGGCCCTTTCCTGTTTCAGCATGCCAATGCCCCGTGCACAAAGTGAGGTCCCTACAAATGTTTTTTTTTGAGATCGGTGTGGAATAACTTGACTGGCCTACACAGAGCCCTGACCTAAACCCCATCGAACACCTTTGGGATGAAATGAAACGCCGACTGCAAGCCAGGCCTAATGGCGCAACATCAGTGACCGACCTCACTAATGCTCTTGTGGCTGAACGGAAGCAAGTCCCCGCAGCAATGTTCCAACATCTAGTGGAAAGCCTTCGCAGAAGAGTGGAGGCTGTTATAGCAGCAAAGTTGGGACCAACTCCACATTAATGCCCATGATTTTATAAGGAGATGTTCCATGAACAGGTGTCCACTTACTTTTGGTCATGTAGTGTATCACTACTATGCAAACACACACACCATGCAACAATTTGCACATTCTATGAAAAATATTATTCACCATCATTTTCTCCTCCAAGTATGAGTCCTTAAAAATTACACCAATGTTGATTCTTTAAACCCACCTTCTGTTACAGTAATGAGCTACACTGTCTCTTTGTCACACTCTAAATGTTAGCGTCTGACTCCTCTTCACCCTGCGCCCTCAGAGATGAGCTGTCACTCAGCAAATTAGCTGCAGCAAATGCCCGACACACCATGCCTGCCCATATCTCCTCAGCCACTTAAAAATAACTCTGTTCACAGCCCCACCACCACCACCCCCCATACCCTCCTTTTACCCACTGCCACCACCCTGTCACCCACGAGCTTGAAGAAGACGCGCGGTGGCATCAGAGGGATGCTAAAGCCTTGTTTAAGTGCTCAGAGCTCCAGTGGGTGAAGGGGTTAGCCCTGGGCTCATTACAGACCTCACATTCAGTCAATAAGATTTCGGCGCAGCAGAGTGACTAACCTTGCCTCACCCAGGGCCCTCACTAATGTGAATATATTGAATGCTAGGGCAATGTGGCGGGGGCTCCCGAGTGTCGAAGCAGTCTAAGGCATTGCATCTCAGTGCAAGGGGTATCACTACAGACCCTTGATTCCAGGCTGTATCACAATCCCATAGGGCGGCGCACAATTGGCCCAGCGTCGTTAGGGTTTGACCAGGGTAGGCTGTCATTGTAAATAAGAATTTGTTCTTAACTGACTTGCCTAGTTAAATAAAGACGTTTTATTTTATATCAGCCTCAGCTTTGCTGCAGTAGAGCCACTCATTAGCATTAGATTTGAATTTGTGTTTCATTAACTTCTAAAGAAAGTATGCTGACTTTACCATGAACTTTGACTGAGAGCCCCTGGAGGCTTATCCATTTTTCACCTTCTCTGTGGGTGATTTTTGGAGGACTTACATCAACTTTTCATTCTTTTCTGGCTAGTTCCCTTTTGGGGACTTCTTTGAGCACCATAGCCCAGCTCTTATTTGTCTCTAGCAGGACGAGGCGTGACTCTCAAATGTCTCTGCACAGCCAAGGTACCCCTGGAATAAGCTGTGGCCCAGTGTAGTCCGCTATGTCCCCTGTGTCACCCCCTCCCCCTCTCATTCATCCGTCTCTGGGGTTGTGGAGGCAGCTGAAAAGGGAGAGTCGCTTGGCGGATCTATCCGGATGAATATGAATGAGAGCTCAGCTCCTTGGCAGCACACACACACACAGTCTCGGGGTTGCTTGAAACTGCCTGAGCTGTCTCCAGCTCTACAGTGTCAGTGGGAGGAAAAACCTGCCACCGTATCAGCTTGCTGTCTCCAAAGACAGGCCCTCGAATCCCCTTTCAGACTCTCCAAGACTAGGGGGAGGGAGAGAGCGAGTGGGAGAAAGGGAGAGAGAGAGTGAAAGAGAGAGATAGAAAGGACTAGCTGAGCGAGAGAGTGAGTGAGAGAGTGAGTGAGTGAGTGAGTGAGTGAGTGAGTGAGTGAGTGAGTGAGTGAGTGAGTGAGTGAGTGAGTGAGTGAGTGAGTGAGTGAGTGAGTGAGTGAGTGAGTGAGTGAGTGAGTGAGTGAGTGAGGGAAAGGGGACTAGCTGAGAGAGAGAGAGAGATGGCTCAGTTAGAAGTTGTGAGTGGCTATGATCGACCAGTCTGAAAAAAGCCATGTTTAAGCCTCGGAAACGTACTGTCAGATTTCCCCTTTAATGTACATTTGAACGCCTTAATATCCGGCAGCGATGGCTCTTTCTTTGCCAAGATGAAACTTTAGTCTTAAAGAGAAAATAAAAAAGGGACCTGGAGAATGTCAGTGGTGGTAGAGGATGTGTGTGTCTTTAGTGTGTGTGTATGTATTTGAACACGTCCAGGTAGGGTTCAGGCAGTGGTGCTACAGCCCCTAAGCAGGACTTGGTTTCAGCAACCTCCTTAATAATTGAGCTTTGTTGGCCTGCTAATCAATTAGCTAAATAATTCAGTATGCAGTGTGCAGGAGAGGAGAGTTATAGTAAATAACAGCCATGGATCACCTCGCTTAGAGGCAGTTTTCTGATTAATATGGTACGAATGGCACTGGTGTGGTCACTGCGATATTGAATGTAAACATCCATCTCTTTTAGCGATGGAGCTACTGCGTAGCATCTTACTCCACAGCACTAAAGCAGGAGTCCTCTCCTGAAAAGTCCACAGCATTTTATAGTTGCTATCTATTAGCAGCACTGAAGTCAGCAATTTCCAACAGGGTAGTAGTCATAGCTAGCAACCTACACAACACTACAAGCAGTAATTTCTAGCTCTCACATGTCCTATGTTGTTGCTTTCCAGATATGTGAATGCACAGACATATTGTCACGCAATCCTGAGGCCCATTGTCATGCTATTCATCCGCCACAGAAGCCCTAGCATTAAATATCTTCACATTTTACTCTGACACTACCGCTTAGCATCTTTTTTTTAATTGATTCCCAATCACGGCCGGTTGTGATACAGCCTGGAATCAAATCAGGGTCTGTAGTGACACCTCTAGCACTGAGATGCAGTGCCTTAGACCTCTTCGCCACTCGGGAGCCCGATGTGCATTCCCAACCTGTCACAGAGTCACTGGGCACAAAGTCTGTCCACAAAGTCTGTCCAGAATTTGGGAATCCCTTGTTTTAAAAAATAAGACTCCAACTCCTAAACGGTAAACACTGGGATAAGAAGGATAGAAAACGATAGGTTATTGTACTGTATGCTGATTTCGATCCTCATGCCCCATTCGTCCTGTGATTGGCGGGATTACGCTGGTAATTGGGTCTTTAAGTAGCTGTCCTACCACTTACGGACTCCATACGGACTAAATAATTAAATAAACAGAGTCAAAGTGAACTAGTCCGATGGAGGTAGTGGGGCTGAGGCTGGGGGGATGAGGTGGCTGAGGCGGGGGGATCTTGACAGGGACTGGCCCTGGGCGGCTGACCCCGGTGCAAGCTGAGGCTTGGGGAGGAGGGTGAAGAGCCTTGACTGGCCACGCTCTCAGGTCCTCATTAGAGCAGGCAGCAGGTACACCCCCTCTTCTATGGGATTTTTTCTTGGCTGTCACAATCTATCTTTCTCTCTCTCGCCGCCTCTTGGACTGTTTCTCTCTCACTGTCTTTCTTTATCTCTCTCTTCTCCACTGGTCTAATTTGATTATCTGTCTCCTGCTATCTTTCTCCTCTCCCTCCTACTCAGTATCCTCTCTTGTCAATATCTCTCTTTCCCTCCCTCTCTTTCTTCCTCTCTTTCTTCCTTATTCATTTTTCTCTCTGTCTCTCCTTTCTTATTTGACTCTTAGTCTCTTTCTCTACTTCCTCATCTGCTTCTCTTTTATTTGTCTGCACTTTTCATCCTCAATGTCTGAGTACTTGTAATATTTAAATACTGTCGGCACTATACGTTCATAACAACACTATTGTACAGATGTAGGATTTTAATTTGCCCAGCAGGAAATGCTGCCCACCAGGAAATGCAAACTTGTAGTGTATTCAAGGTTTAAAAAGGCTTCTAACGTATGTAATTTCCCCTTTAAAATGTTAGACTTGATTTTCCCGAACAAAAATTGTAGCAAACATTTTTTTCCATGAAATTTAATCCACATAATAATTCACAATTCCTGTAGCTGCAGGATTATTTTCCTGCTGTAGCAAACTGGCTCAAATTCAGATCCTACATCTGTATGTTCTAAGTATACTTGGTATCCATGAGTACATCTGACTCAGGGAAAGTAGATAAAGGGCTTCATTAGCAAAATCCCAAAGTATACCTTTAAAGATTGTTTGCAATTCATTTGGCCTTCGCCTCTCTCTGCAGCAACAGCAATTGCACAATGATCAATGTAATTATTATCTACGATCGATGGCAGGTGGGGAAGGAGCAGTGCTTATACAAATACAAACACACACGCACACACACTTATTCATAGTCATGTTCAATGTCACCCTCTGCAAATGCTTGCCTGAAAGACCATGAACTGGGAGACTCCCAAAAAGATTGGTGTAAAATTTTTAATCAGAAGATGTTGTGTTCCAATATGGTGTCATTTGACTCCAAATTCTGCCCTCTCTGCTACTCTGCTCAAAGTGTGTATGTGTGTTTGATAGTATGCAAGCAAGTTTGTGAGTGTGTACATTTATATGCGTATAGGGTACTTACAGTTGAAGTCGGAAGTTTACATTCACTTAGGTTGGAGTCATTAAAACTCGTTTTTCAACCACTCCACAAATTTCTAGTTAACAAACTATAGTTTTGGCAAGTCGGTTAAGACATCTACTTTGTGCATGACACAAGTCATTTTTCCAACAATTGTTTACAGAGAAATTATTTCATTTATAAATCACTGTATCACAATTCCAGTGGGTCAGAAGTTTACATACACTAAATTGACTGTGCCTTTAAACAGCTTGGAAAATTCCAGAAAATGATGTCATGGCTTTGGAAGCTTCTGATAGGCTAATTGACATAATTTGAGTCAATTGGAGGTGTACCTATGGATGTATTTCAAGGCATACCTTCAAACTCAGTGCCTCTTTGCTTGACATCATGGGAAAACCAAAAGAAATCAACCAAGACCTCAGAAAAAAATTGGAGACATCCACAAGTCTGGTTCATCCTTGGGAGCAATTTCCAAACGCCTGAAGGTACCACGTCCATCTCTACAAACAATAGTACGCAAGTATAAACACCATAGGACCACGCAGCCGTCATACCGCTCTGGAAGGAGACGCGCTCTGTCTCGTAGAGATGAACGTACTTTGGTGCGAAAAGTGCAAATCAATCCCAGAACAACAGCAAAGGACCTTGTGAAGATGCTGGAGGAAACAGGTACAAAAGTATCTATATCCACAGTAAAACGAGTCAAGCTCAGCAAGGAAGAAGCCACTGCTCCAAAACCCCCCATAAAAAAGCCAGACTACGGTTTGCAACTGCACATGGGGACAAAGATCGTACTTTTGGAGAAATGTCCTCTGGTCCGATGAAACAAAAATATAACTTTTTGGCCATAATGACCATCGTTATGTTTGGAGGAAAAAGGGGGAGGCTTGCAAGCCGAAGAACGTCATCCCAACCATGAAGCACGGGGGTGGCAGCATCATGTTGTGGGGGTGCTTTGCTACAGGAGGGACTGGTGCACTTCACAAAATAGATGGCATCATGAGGCAGGACAATTATGTGGATATATTGAAGCAACATCTCAAGACATCAGTCAGGAAGTTAAAGCTTGGTCGCAAATGGGTCTTCCAAATGGACAATGACCCCAAGCATACTTCCAAAGTTGTGACAAAATGGCTTAAGGACAACAGAGTCAAGGTATTGGAGTGGCCATCACAAAGCCCTGACCTCAATCCCATAGAAAATTTGTGGGCAGAACTGAAAAAGCTTGTTTAAGCAAGGAGGCCTACAATCCTGACTCAGTTACACCAGCTCTGTCAGGAGGAATGGGCCGAAATTCACCCAACTTATTGCGGGAAGCTTGTGGAAGGCTACCCGAAACGTTTGACCCAAGTTAAACAATTTAAAGCCAATGCTACCAAATACTAATTGAGTGCATGTAAACTTCTGACCCCATGGGAATGTGATGAAAGAAATAAAAGCTGAAAGAAATAATTCTCTCTACAATTCTTCTGACATTTCACATTCTTAAAATAAAGTGGTGATCCTAAGACAGGGTATTTTTACTAGGATTAAATATCAGGAATTGTGAAAAACTGAGTTTAAATGTATTTGGCTAAGGTGTATGTAAACGTCCGACTTCAACTGTATATTATGCGGCTTTCACAAGGGCCAGTGGACAGTAGTTAAGATACCCAGATATATCAGGGTCAGAGAGGGACTCAACGGGGGTCCAGCAGCGTGATTAGTATGCAGGCTAGTACACCTCCCCTGGGTCTCGGCAGAGTGTGTGTGTTTGTTTGTGTGTGTGTTAGTATGCCTCTCCATGCCTGTGTGTGTGTGACCTTCATGTAGAACCGTGTCTACAAACACTTAATTATCCTCTTACTACTCAGGTTGCCCATCTCGCCGTGAGACAGATGTGTCATGTGTTAGTCATGTATCTGTGGAATAAACAAGCACTCGCTCTCTCTCGCTGGAACAGGCTAATAGATATTTAGCAGATTTTTAGGGGCGTTTGTGATGCTTTACTGTTTACCATTGACCCAGCTGTGCTGATATGACATTTTATTGGCTGGGATAAAAGCTATTTAAACCTGCCGCTAAGGCATCACTGTAAGTTCCTTATGCTCCATTCCCTATGTAACAACCTTTAGAGAGGGAGAGTACGAACTCTGACTCACCTCTTCAAACCATAGTATATTACAAATTGGTGTGTGTGTTTTTATTACTTTACTAGGCAAGTCAGTTAAGAACCAATTCTTATTTACAATGACGGCCTACACCAGCCAAACCCAGGCCACGCTGGGCCAAATGTGCGCCGCCCTATGGGACTCCCAAACACGGCCGGTTGTGATACAGCCTGGGGTGTGTGTGTGTGTGTGTGTGTGTGTGTGTGTGTGTGTGTGTGTGTGTGTGTGTGTGTGGGCAGAAATCCGGGGCCAGCAAAAATGTAGGAACTCAAATCATCACTAAATTATAATAAAAGTATTGTCTACCTACAGTATAACCCAGGGTTTCCCAAACTCGCTCCTGGGGCCAGCCCTGGGTGCACGTTTAGTTTTTTACATTAGCACTACACAACGGATTCAAATAACAATCAAAGTATTACTGCCCTGATATGACAGTAATACTCACAATAGGCTTGGAAATCTCTCAGATCACTGGCTCAGCGACCAGGAGATAGTAGTCTGAGTGGCCACAAATAATATTGACTCAAAACAAATGAACTTTTTTAATTACTCTGACATTTTTTAAATAAATAATTACATCCTTAACTTAACTTTTCCTAAAGTCTATCCAACACACTGTCATTGTTAGAATCTTAATATCACAGATATAATTTTTGTTAGAAGCAGTTTTTAGGGGCCTAGTGTTTAGAGCATTGGGCCAGTAACCTGAAAGGTTGCTGGATCAAATCCCTGAGCTGACAAGGTAAAAATCTGTCGTTCTGCCCCTGAACAAGGCAGTTAACCCATTGTTCCCTGGTAGGCCGTCATTGTAAATAAATATTTGTTCTTAACTGACTTGCCTAGTTCAATAAAGGTTAAAAAAAAATTAAGAGGGCATGTTTTTAGTTTTTTTATGCCCATCAGGCCTGCACAGCGGATGATGGCCAATTGAAACTACACCTAAACTACAGTATATCGAAACTCATTTCACACATATAATAGAGTTAGCCTAAAGAAAATAATAAATTGACAATAGTCTGATGGGTGAGAACATTATCAATTGTTAAATGGTTTATGAAGAAGAATCTGATGAACAGTGCAGCTTGGAATTGACACAGGCAGGAAAATGAGTGCCAAAAGTTTAGTGGGTGGAATAGTGGAGAGCAATTGGAGGTTTACTTAGTAGCAATGCAAATATCATGGTACAGCTATATGGATACTCAACTACTAAGGCACTTTTTAATGGTAAATTAACAAACATTCAATTGTCAAGAGGAGTAAAACAAGGTTGTCCACTATTGGCATATCAATTTATTGTGACCATCGAAATGTTAGCTATTAAAATCAGATCCAACAATAATGCAAAAGAGTTAGAAATCAAGGGATTAAAAACAAAGGTGTCATTGTACACTGATGATTCATGCTTTCTTTTATATCCACAATTTGGATCGCTCCACAGCCTCGTAGAGGATCTAGATACTTGTTCTAACCTCTCTGGATTACAACCAAATTACGATAAATGTACTATGTTACGTATTGGATTACAAAAAAATACAACTTTTACATTACCGTGTAGTTTACCAATAAAATGGTCTGACGGTGATGTGGACATACTCGGTAAACATATCCCGATAGAAAGAAATTATCTAAATACAATACATTTTAATAGAAAGTTAGCCAAATTAGATACGTATTTTCGTTTCCATGGTAGCAAAATCGTGTATATTTGTGGAAAAATCTTCCTGATTAACTCTTTAGTCATATCCCAGATTACCTATTTGCTTATGGTCTTGCCTACACCTAGCGACCTGTTTTTTTTATTATATGAACAAAAAAATATGACATTTGATTTCGAACAGCAGACAGACAAAATTAAACAGGCCTATTTAAAGGTGTCAGTCATACAAAAGTTATACTCACATTAAATCCGAAATGGTTCTCTAGCAGATTAGTAAGAATGTCTCACCCCATGTTCAAGAATGGCCTTTTCCCTTTATTCAGATTACAACCTCTCCCTTTCAGTTATTTGAAAATGAAATAATCTCCAAAATAGCACTATTTTTAAAACAAGCCATAGAAAGTTGGCTGCAAATTCAGTTTATCCACCAGAAAAGACAGAACAAATAATACAACAATTATTGTGTTTAAAATCAAAAATACGAATTGATAACAAACCATATTTTGGGGATTATTTTTTATTTTTTAAATATTATTTTTATAAATTATATAATAAATAGGACTGGTGGAGTTATTTAACAAATGTTGCTAACAAAAATATATGGAAATGTCTGCTCTACCCAAAATTACAACCAACTAATTGCAGCATTACCACAAAAATGGAAGAGTGTATGTGGAAGAGGGAAAAACGAAGGAACTTCTCTGTTGGCCCTGCATTAAAGACCAAAATTGGTTGAAGAATAAATAAATAAAAAAGTATACCAGTTTCAATTAAGTACCAAAAAATTGACAGCTGTGCCATATAGATTGCTAAATACTTGGGAAGAGATTTTCAATGTACCGATTCCATGGCACATGATTTATGAACAGATACGCAAAACAACGCCTGATTCAAAAAGTTGCATTTTTCAATTTAAATTATACAAAATTCTTGCAACCAATAGAATGTTACATATATGGGGGATACAACCATCCCAGCTCTGCAGATTTTGCTGTGAAGACACCGAATCTTTAGATAATTTGTTTTGCTACTGTCCATACGTAGCTTGTTTTTGGTTGCAGGTTCATGAATGGTTGAATAAGGGCAACATTTACCTGGAGCTAACCCTGCAGATAGCACTACCAGGTGATTTGAAACATCATAGTCAATTCATCAATAATATAATAATACTTTTAGCAGAAATGTTTATCTTTAATTTACAATCTGTAGAAACTATGAAAATAGAAAGGGTCAGAACTTTTGTGAAACATCACAGCACAGTTGAAAAATATATGGCAAATATTTTTTTTTTTTAATGGATGGTGTTAAGAGATAGATGGGAGGGGTTGAGTTGAGCTGAAGGGTGGGATTAAAAACAAAATGATAACTATTGTAAAATACATTGCGTCCATGAAATATATATAGTATGTATAAGCTGGAAGTAGAAGCCTAAGTGTTGTTGTCCATTAGTTTACTCCAATTAGGGGAGGGGTAGTAGGGTTAGGGGAAAATAATATATTTCTACCTTTTCACACGTGTGTGTGAATATCTCTAACAGTCACCCCAGCATGAGTTGTTTTATGCATGTGATGTCAGAATGCACTATATGACTTTACATAAGTATTCATACCCTTTACTCAGTACTTTGTTGAAACACCTTTGCCAGTGATTACAGCATCGAGTCTTCTTGGGTATGACGGCACAAGCTCTGCAAATCCTCTCAAGCTTTGTTAGATTGGATGGGGAGAGTTGCAAGACAGCTATTTTCAGGTCTCTACAGAGATTTTTAGATCGGTTTCAAGTCCGGGCTCTGGCTGGGCCACTCAAAGACATTCAGAGACTTGTCCCGAAGCCTCATCTGCATTGTCTTGGCTGTGTGCTTAGGGTCATTGTCCTGTTGGAAGGTGCAACTTCACCCCAGTCTGAGGTCCTGAGCGCTCAGGAGCAGGTTTTCATCAAGGATCTCTCTGTACTTTGCTCCGTTCATCTTTTCCTCGATCCTGACTAGTCTCCCAGTCCCTGCCGCTGAAAAACATCCTCACAGCATGATGCTGCCACTACCATGCTTCACCTTAGGGATGGTGCCAGGTTTCCTCCAGACGTGACGGTTGGCATTCAGGCCAAACAGTTCAATCTTGGTTTCATCAGACCAGAGGTCTGAGAGTCTTAAGGTGCCTTTTGGCAAACACCAAGCAGGATGTCATGTGCCTTTTATTGAGGAGTGGCTTCTGTCTGGCCACTTTACCCTAAAGGCGTGACTGGTGGAGTGATGCAGAGATGGTTGTCCTTCTGGAAGGTTCTCCCATCTCCACAGAGGAACTCTAGAGTGCTGTCAGAGTGACCATCGGGTCTTGGTCACCTGCCCGGATAGCTCAGTTTGGCCGGGGGTCCAGCTCTAGGAAGAATCTTGATGGCTCCAAACTTCTTCCATTTAAGAATGACGGAGGCCACCGTGTTCTTGGTGACCTTCAATGTTGCAGACATGTTTTGGTACCCTTCCTCAGATCTGTGCCTCGACACAATCCTGTCTCTGAGTTCTACGGACAAATTCTTTAGACCTCATGGCTTGGTTTTTGCTCTGACATGCACTGCCAACTGTGGGACCTTATATAGACAGGTGTGTGCCCTTCCAAATCATGTCCAATTAATTGAATTTACCACAGGTGGACTCGAATCAAGTTGTAGAAACATCTCAAGGATGATCAACGGAAACAGGATGCAACTGACCTCAATTTCAAGTCTCATAGAAAAGGGTCTGAATATTTATGTAAATAAGGTATCTGTTTTTTCTTTTTAATACATTTGTAAACAACGCTTTGTTGTTATGGGGTAATCTTTGTAGATTGCAGAGGATTAAAAAAAATATATATTTTAGAATAAGGCTGTAACGTAACAAAATGTGGAAAAAGTCAAGGGGTCTGAATCCCTTCCAAAGGCACTGTATTCGGAAAGTAATTTATCCACATTTTGTTACGCTACAGCTTTATTCTAAAATGTATTAAATGATTTGATTTCCTCACCGATCTACACACAACAAACCATAATGAGAAAGTGAAACAAGGTTATTAAGTTGGCAATACATCAGTTGCTGTAGCCTATTATTTGCAAGGCACATTGGGGCATAAATAGAAAATCTTGTTTGTTTCATTTTACTGGACTCATGGTTAGTCACAGTGGAGGGAGGAAGAGAGTGTGAGTCGAAGTGGAGAAGTGTTGTGGTGATAAATAAAACAATATATAAAATTCACTCAACAGCACCCCTTTTTTATTTTACCAGGTAAGTTGACTGAGAACACGTCCAGCAACGACCTGGGGAATAGTTACAGTGGAGAGGAGGTATGAGCCTGGGGATGATTAGGTGACCATGATGGTATGAGGGACAGCTTGGGAATTTAGCCAGGACACCGGGGTTAACACCCCTACTCTTATAATAAGTGCCATGGGATCTTTAATGACCTCAGAGAGCGAGGACACTCGTTTAACGTCCCATCCGAAAGACAGCACCCTACACAGGGCAGTGCCAATCACTGCCCTGGGGCATTGGAATATTTTTTAGACTAGAGGAAAGAGTGCCTCCTACTGGCCCTCCAACACCACTTCCAGCAGCATCTGGTCTCCCATCCAGGGACTGACCAGGACCAACCCTGCTTAGCTTCAGAAGCAAGCCAGAAAGTGGTATGCAGGGTGGTATTTGCTGTTTTTCTCTTGTTATGTCAGTCATTGCAGACCTTAGAGAGCTCTTTATAACTTGTCAGAAATGTCTAGCAGAAATCAACTAGCCGATGTCAGCTAATGTTTTTTAGCCCATTGGTCTTTGTTTGAGTCACTCAAATATCACATGAAAACACACAAGACATGGCAAAATGTGGAGAATTGCAGGAAATTAGCTTAAAAGTTGCACTATGCAGAAATCGCTCCGCCATTTCCTGGTTGCTAAAACTCGAATAGTTCACCTCATTTTACTTTGTGACAAAATAAGTTAGTATAGTGAAGAGAATCATTGTACCATCTAAACCACAGTGAAACATATTTTCCATAACCAAAAATGTTGTTGTTTCAGCTGTTTGAAGCTAACGTGTAAAACTGAAAGTAAAAGACGTAACAATAAAACTTAAGAACTGGAAGCATATAAATAGCACACACAGAACAGATCTACCGCTTCTTAGCTGGTATTCTACAAACGGGACATTAAAAACGGTAATATCTTATGTTCCACCGAGTCGTGGCTGAACGACGACATGGATAATATACAATTGGCTGCGTTTTCCATGCATCGGTAGGACAGAACAGCTACGGCGACAAGATGACGGGTGGTGGTGTGTGTCTATTTGTCAATAACAGCTGGTGAGCAATGTCTAATATTAAGGAAGTATCGAGGTAATGCTCACCAGAGGTAGAGTACCTCATGATAAGTTGTAGACCACACTATATACCAAGAGAGATTTAATCTATATTTTTCGTAGCTGTCTATTTACCACCACAAACCGATGCTGACACTAAGACCACACTCAACAAGCTTTATGAAGCAAGCAAGAAAATGCTACATATCCCAACCAGAAGCCATGGATAACAGCAACATCCGCACCGAGCTAAAGGCTAGAGCTGCCGCTTTCAAGTAGCGGGACACTAATCTGGACGCAATAAGAAATCCCGCTATACCCTCAGACGAACCATCAAACAGGCAAAACGTCAATACAGGACTAAGATTGAATCGTCAGATGTGGCAGGGCAGGGCTTGCAAACTATTACTGACTACAAAGGGTAACACAGCCGCGAGCTACCCAGTGATGCAAGCCTACCAGATGGGCTAAATGCTTTTTATGCTCGCTTCGAGGCAAGCAACACTGAAGCATGCATGTGTTATCACGCTCTCCGTAACCGATGTGAGCAAGACCTTTAAACAGGTCAACAAAAACAATTACCAGGACATGTACTCAGAGCAAGCGCGGACCAACTGGCAAGTGTCTTCACTGACATTTTCAACCTCTCCCTGACCGAGTCTGTAATACCTACATGTTTCAAGCAGACCACCATAGTCCCTGTGTCCAAAGAAGCGAAGGTAACCTGCCTAATGACTAATACGTCAGTAGCCATGAGGTGCTTTGAAAGGCTAGTCTTGGCTCACATCAACACCATCATCCCGGAAACCCTAGACCCACTCCAATTCGCATACTGCCCAAACAGATACACATATGACGCAATCTCAATCGCATTCCACACTGCCCCTTTCCACCTGGACAAAAGGAACACCTATGTGAGAATGCTGTTCATTGACTACAGCTCTGAGTTCAACACCATAGTGCCCACAAAGCTCATCACTTCCCCCTCAGGAGACTGAAAAGATTTGGCATGGGTCCCCAGATCCTCAAAAAGTTCTACAGCTGCACCATCGAGAGCATCCTGATTGGCTGCATCACCGCCTGGTATTGCAATTGCTCGGCATCTGACCGTAAGGCGCTACAGAGGGTAGTGCATACAGCCCAGTACATCACTGGGGCCAAGTACATCACTGGGGCCAGAGTGCCAAGTCTAGGTTCAAAAGGCTCTTTAACAGCTTTACCCCTTAGCCATAAGACTGCTGAACAATTCATCAAATGGCCACCCGGGCTATTTACATTGACACCCGCCCCTTTCTTTTTACTCGCTGTTTATTATCTATGCATATTCACTTCACCCCTACCTAAATGTACAAATGACCTCAACTAACCTGTACCCCCATACATTGACTCAGTACCGGTACACCCTGTATATAGCCTCGTTATTGGTAATTTTTTGTGTTACTTTGTATTTTATTTTTTACTATAGTTTATTTAAGTAAATATTTACTTAACTCTATTTCTTGAACTGCATTGTTAGTTAAGGTCTTGTAAGTAAGCATTTCACCGTAAGGTCTACTA
Organism: Salvelinus alpinus; assembly: GCF_045679555.1. NCBI lineage: Eukaryota > Metazoa > Chordata > Actinopteri > Salmoniformes > Salmonidae > Salvelinus > Salvelinus alpinus. The sequence goes on from NC_092097.1 coordinate 2,578,387, forward strand.
CACCTGTTGTATTCGGCGCATGTGACAAATAACATTTGACTTGATATATTGCGTTATTTTATGACTGGTTATGACACCTACATAAGAATGTCAAAATACACATTTATTGAACAACAAAAAATGTCCCTGCCAAGAAGTTTCCTTCCTTTTGTCACGCCCTGAACTTAGAGAGCTTTTTATGTCTCTAATTTTGGTTTGGTCAGGGTGTGATTTGGGGTGTGCATTCTATGTTTGGTTTTCTATGATTTTGTATTTCTATGTTTTGGCCGGGTATGGTTCTCAATCAGGGACAGCTGTCTATCGTTGTCTCTGATTGGGAACCATACTTAGGTAGCCCCTTTCCCTCCTTTCAGTGTGGGAAGTTGTCTTTGTTTGTGGCACTATAGCCTTAAGCTTCACAGTCGGTTTTGTATGGTTTATTGTTTTTGTTGGCGTCATCCTAAAGAAAAGGAATATGTACGCTAACAACGCTGCGCTTTGGTCCAGTTCTTTCAACGGTCGTGACACCTTTTTTTGGTTTAAATCTTAAATCCTTTGTTGTTGTTGTAATGAATTTGTTAGTCATGCTTTTTTCATCGTATTTTAAATAACTTGTAGAAAATACACGTTATGACACTGTCATGAAGCATTATGACCATCCAGTGTCACTTTACCTGGACTAAGAAAATACACTCTATGACACTCTCAAGAAGCATTATGACCTTCCTGTGTCACTTTACCTGGACTAAGAAAATGCACTTTATGACACTCTCAAGAAGCATTATGACCTTCCTGTGTCACTTTACTTGGACTGAGAAAATTAACTTTGACACTGTCAAGAAGCATTATGACCTTCACAATCATATAAGCCAGATAGGCCTATCACATGCATTCCCTTGTATCAGTCATCAGTCAAAAAAAGGGTGTCTTGTCCTGCTCCTGAAATCTGCTCCTGCATTCATCCCAGTCATCAGTCAAAAAAAGGTGTTCTTGTCCTGCTCCTTACATCTGCTCCTGCATTCATCCCAGTCATCAGTCAAAAAAAGGGTGTCTTGTCCTGCTCCTTACATCTGCTCCTGCATTCATCCCAGTCATCAGTCAGAAAGAGGGTGTCTTGTCCTGCTCCTGAAATCTGCTCCTGCATTCATCCCAGTCATCAGTCAGAAAGAGGGTGTCTTGTCCTGCTCCTGAAATCTGCTCCTGCATTCATCCATCATCAGCAACAGAGCATTGAGGTGGGTGCATATCTGACATCAACGTGTGGACAATTACAATGCGAATTTAATATTGTAAATTGAAAAAATATATCACATAAACATACTGTTGACATGTAGGCTATGGTGTAATGGAATGTTTTGCCTTGTGTGGTAGGTTTTGTGGGTTTTGACACTCTTATGTAGGTGTCATAACCAGCCATGAATAACTACTGTTGTTGGTTTTGTCTAATGTCTCATTCCATAATGCCTACAAATCCGAGTTGCTCCTAAAGGGGGCTGCTTTCCCCACTGTAGGAGTAAGAAACAAGTCCCCAAAACCTTGCTGTCAGTTTTGTGTTTCGGGAATTGATCGCTAACATCCCAGTTGTGGATTTCATTTTTGACCATCAAATCAGCTGTAAGCTTAATCATTTTTTATCAAAATCACACTTAGAATTGTCTCTGAATGTCCTGAAACGGTCATTAAAGCCCTTGATTAGATCAATGCAATCAGTGATTGATATACACTGACTGTACAAAACATGAGCAACACCTGCTCTTTCCATGACATAGACTGAACAGGTGCATCCAGGTGAAAGCTGTGATCCCTTATTGATGTCACTTGTTAAATCCACTTCAATTCAGAGACGATGAAGGGTAGGAGACAGGTTAAATAAATATTTTAAGCTTTGAGACAATTGAGACATGGATTGTGTATGTGTTCCATTCAGAGGGTGAATGAGCAAGACAAAAGACTTAACCTCTGGGGTAGGAGGCAGTATTTTGAGTATTATTCAGTATTATAAGTTTGGATGACAAACGTACCCAAAGTAAACTGCCTGTTAGTCAGGCCCAGAAGCTAGGATATGCATATGCATGGTAGTATTGGATAGGAAACACTCTAAAGTTTCTACAACTGTTAAAATAATGTCTGTGAGTATAACAGACCTGATTTGGCAGGCAAAACCCTGAGGACAATCCATCCAGGAATTGTTTTTTTTTAGGTCATTGGACTTTCCAATGCCTTTCTATGGGGATGCCAAATTATTCAGAACCAGATATCAGTTCCTATGGCTTCCACTAGATGTCAATAGTCTTTAGAAATTGTTCAATGTTTTTTTTTGAAAAATGAAGAAGTATTCGTATTCACTCAGAAGGACTCAAGTCTTTTGGTGCACGTGAATGAGTGTGCGCTCATCACTGTTTTTCTCCGGTATTGTTAACAGTTTATTCCTTCTTAAATTTGATCGATTATTTACATATTAGGGTACCTGAGGTTGGATTAGAAACGTTGTTTGAAATGTTTGGACCAAGTTTACAGGTAAAGTTTTAGATTCCTTTCTGGGCATATTGGAACAGCTGTATTTCTGAATCAAAATCGCCAAATAAACTGACATTTTTGGTATATAAAGAAGGACTTTATTGAACAAAACGACCATTCATTGTGTAACTGGGACATTTGGGATTGCAAAAAGATGAAGATCTTCAAAGGTAAAGGATTTATTTATCGCTATTTCTGACTTTCGCGATGCATCTACTTGGTTGGAAAATGTTTTTAATGCTTTTGTATGCGGGGAGCTGTCCTCAGATAATCGTATGGTATGCTTTTGCCGTAAAGACTTTTTGAAATCTGACAAAGCGGCTGGATTAACAAGAAGTTACGCTTTTAAATGATGTAAAACACTTGTATCTTCATGAATGTTTAATATTACGAATGTAGTATTTTTGAATTTCGCTCTCTGCAATTTCACCGGATGTTGGCCAGGTGGGACGCTACCATAATTACTTTTGAACAGGGTATGGTAGTAGGTGCCGGGCACACCGGTTTGAGTCTTTCAAGAACTGCAACGTTGCTGAGTTTTCATGCTCAACAGTTTCCTGTGTGTATTAAGAATGGTCCATCACCCAAAGGACATCCAGCCAACTTGACACAACTGTGAGAAGCATTGGCGTCAACATGGACCAGCATCCCACTTCATGTTATAGACAGAAGCACGCTACATGGCTGAGATAATTGATGGGCTGGACATGCCGAGAGATGAGTTTGGATTGGTCTACCATGTAGCATATTTCTGTCTATAGCATGAGCTGCTCAGTATGTGTGGATAATGTTTTCTACGGCATCTTTTATTGAAAGATATCATGAAGAACTGAAAAAGTGTTGCATTGCTGCCCTGAAGTTAATAGTGCTATCGACAAAGATCAGGGGAAAAAGATATGATGAACTACTTTCTGGAGGACTATTCTGCCATGCTGACTCTCTCTGACGGAAACGTAATCAGATGATGAGGAAATCCCTGATTTAGGTAAAAAACGTTGTCATTGAACCAGACATTGTAGAGTCTTCAACCTTCACTGTCATCAGAAGAAACGGCGATTAACAGTGTTGTTGTCACGGAAGAAGTTGAGAGTTTTGAAATTAGTGGAAAGCCCGGTAGAGGCAGCGAGATTATTTACAAATGCGGTGAGGGTCAAAAAGAGAACACAGAAGGCTGCTGTATAAAACACCTGTATCCGGATTACATCTTCAAACTAAGGGCAACCATGGCATCCATGACAGAGGGAGAAGCATTCATCCATGTATACAGGTAAGAGTCTAGCTACATTTTCAGACATACATTTCTAATTTTGTCAAAAAGTCGTTTTCATTACAAAATAAAGTGAGACAGCCAGCTAACGTTAGCTAACGACTCCACTATGCAAGTAACCATTTCACTGTACCGTTTACGCCTTCTGTATCCTGTGCATGTGACAAATAAACATTTTATTTGATATAGTGCGTTTTTACTAGAGACGGTTATGTGGAGAACAACATGACCTTTGTAACGGTGAAATTAAGTTGTTAATTTTCAGCATAAAATGGGTATTATGCCACCTCCTGGTAGATGTGTGTGTTTACAATGTGTAATACACTCAGTGATAAAGGTATGAGATTCTGGGTAATCCACAGCAGATTTATGGAGAATTCTGTGGGTGAGTTGAAAATTGAATGGTCCCGGAATAGAAATGTATAAAGTTGACATTACATCATAAAATCCACCTTTTACATCGTACATTAGCAATGTATGTTATTAGTAACTGCTGTTGTTGGGTTGGCGTCAAACACTCTTTACATGTTATCTCAGTTTTCCATGTGGGTTTTATGTTAGCGCCCAACTTTAAAGAGAGCTAGCTAATTCGAAAATGCATCTTTGACTACTGACCATTCATCCATACTGTGTGTGTCCCATCATTGCAGCTTTGGAAATAATGAACTCTCCATTCATTGCTCCTTCCTGTGTTGACTTACTCACTTGAGGGACGGGACCAGGAAGTTCACACCTGAACCAAAGTCAGATTTGGGATGTACTAGATAAAGTGTATTTTGCCTACTACATTCACAAATTTTTGTCTTGAAATCTTTAGTTGTTTACTACACTATCGTATTCACTCTGTTTAGATGGCCTCACATGTGAATCCTTAAAGAGATGGGTGGGACTAAGGCTTAAGAGGGTGTCAATGATGCTGAATGTGTGTAGACAAAGAACAGCTGAGCTCCTGCCCAAGTCAAGTACTGTGTTTAGCTAAAAAAACAGATAATGTCCTGTTTGGAACACTGACAAGTAGAAAATTAATTTAACGTGTATATGTGTGTGCATACTTGTCTGTCTGTCTGTCTGTCTATGACTGTGATATGTGCTTGTCCCACACTTAAGGTGAATGCACTAACTTTCTATTCACTCTGTTGGTGATTAGCAAGACAGAACATTCAGGTTACAATCCCCACCCACCCCCAGCTAAAGTATCCAGCACTGTGTGTGTGAGTGAGTGAGTGAGTGAGTGAGTGAGTGAGTGAGTGAGTGAGTGAGTGAGTGAGTGAGTGAGTGAGTGAGTGAGAACAACAACGAACCCCGTGGGGCTACAGCTCTGACTTGATATTCCTCCCATGTATGTGACAGCCTTGCCTTCATATGCAACAGCAGCTCCACAGATGGAGAGGGATGCTGCAGGTCGCTGCTGCGTTATTTATGGTTACAGGCCGTCATTAGGCTCCATCAGTTACAGAAACAAACAACGGCCTATTAGCGGTGCCAATATCAATGTAGCGTCAATCAATGTAATGCCCTGTAGTGTACAGGCTACATTACGTGCTTTGAAACAACAAAAAAACGAAATTCCTTCAACGTAGCATAGCACAAAGTGAGCATTGTCACAGCCCAGGCCTTGACTTTTGTTTGGCTTGCCCACTTCGCAAAAACAATGCTTCTTCACTCTGTACGCTAGGGACTCTCTCGTAGCCCTGACTGAACCGGGTTAACCTCACCTGTTGAGGCGCATAAACCTCACAGCCCAGTTAATCCATGACTTATCTTCTCATCAAAATGAGATTAGCTATCTATTCCCACAGCTAGGGTATCGATTCGCCCTGACTCGGGTCGGAATTGGAAACGCAACACAAGTCCCTACGGTCTAGCGCACTTTCCTCAGAGTTTTCCTCTGACAATGATTGATCGCTGTCCTACTGGACAGCTCAGTCAAGCATCAGATGAGCGTCAGGTGAACATTTGTCAGGGAGTTGGCCCTTGAGATCTTGCCTCCCCTAGGCTTCGCAACATTGTAGAGGGGTAATGAACGAAACCTCCCTAAAGCGAGAACATGTATGGGAGACAGAGGGACGAAAAGCAGTGACAGATTTGCCTGTAATTGAACAGAATAGGTTCAGGGAAGGTTGGACTGACTTGAACAGACAGCAAGGGCGCTTGCATTAATTCCAGGCTCTGTGTGTGTGTGTGTGTGTGTGTGTGTGTGTGTGTGTGTGTGTGTGTGTGTGTGTGTGTCTGCATAGGTGTCCGTATGTGATTCTATGTGTGTGTGTGTGTGTGTGTGTGTGTGTGTGTGTGTTAGAAGGGGGAGAGGTGTGTGTGGGAGGCACACCTGGGGTCATTCTGTTGACTGCAGTACGTTGTGAAAGCAGGTCAGCGTTTTGCCTGGAACACAAGAAGAACACAAGGGCAAGCGTTCCTCTGGGCACCAGTGAACCAATGAGACCCAGTGTGTGTGTTTATGGGTTTAGACCGGCGCACCTCTCCCCCAGCAATCATGCATTACTGCCCTGATTTATTTGTGTCAGTTCCAACCCCTCCTATGGCTCCAGAGTTTCCTATTAACCTACATAAGACCTACAGGGCCTTCAGAAAGTATTCACACCACTTGAATTTTTCCACATGTTATTGTGTTACAGCCTGAATTTAAAACTGATTCAATGTAGATATTATTTTGTCACTGGCCTACACACAATACCCCATAATGTCAAAGTGGAATTAAAAATGAAAAGCTGAAATGTCTGGGGTCAATAAGTATTTAACCCTTTTGTTATGGCAAGCCTAAATATGTTCAGGAGTAAAAATGTGCTTAGCAAGTCACATAATAAGTTGCATGGGCTCATTGTGTGCACTAATAGAGTTTAACATGATTTTGAATGGCTACCTAATTTCTGTACCCCACACATACAGATAATTGTAAGGTCCCTTAGTCGAGCAGTGAATTTCAAACACAGATTCAACCACAAAGACCAGGGAGGATGTTCAATGCCTCGCAAAGCATGACACCTATTAGTAGATGGGTAAAACAAATATCATACATTGAATATCCCATGGTGGTCATCATATTTTCAAGCATGGTGGTGGCTCCATCACTATGTGTATGTTTGTCATCAGCAAGGACAATACAGATTTTCAGGATAAAAAGCAATGCAATAGAGCGAAGCACAGGCAAAATCCTAGAGGAAGACCCTGGTTCAGTCTGCTTTCCACCAGACACTGGGAGACAAATGACCTTTCAGCAGGACAAGAACCTAAAACACACGGCTTACCATGAGTTGCTTACCAAGACAATATTGCATTTTCCCGAGTGGACTAGTTAGTTTTGACTTAAATCGGCTTGAAAATCTATTGCAATACTGGAAAATGTCTGTCTAGGAATGGTCGACAACCAACTTGACAGAGCTTGAATAATTTTTTTAAAGAATCATGTGTAAATATTTTCAAATGCAGGTGTGCAAAGCCCTTAGAGATTTGCCCAGAAAGACTCACACCTGTAATCGTGCCAAAGGTGATTCTAGCATCTATTGACTCAGTGGGGTGAATACTTATCTAATCAAGATACACTGAATGTACAAAACACGAAGAACACCTTCCTAATATTGAGTTGCATTCAGAACAGCGCCAAGTCATCAGAGCATGGTGGCAAGGTGTCGAAAACGTTCCACAGGGATTCTGGCCCATGTTGACTTCCCACAGTTGTGTTAAATTGGCTGGATGTCCTTTGGGTGGTGGACCATTCTTGAAACAAATGGGAAACTGTTGAGCATGAAAAACCCAGCAGCTTTGCATTTGTTGAGACAAATCAGTGTATCAACTAACATACGCCATTCAAAGGCACTTTTGTCTTGCCCATTCACCCTCTGAATGGCACACATACACAATCCATTTCTCAATTGTCTCCTCCCCTTAATCTAAACAGATTGAAGTGGAAATAACAAGTGACATCAATAAGGGATCATAGCTTTTACCTGGATTCATCTGGTAACTTTTACCTGGATTCACCCAGACCTATGCAATTATTTTCCATGGAGGGCCACATTAGAATATATTTTTGACATCGCGGGCCAGAATCCTATTACAGGATTATACATAATGTGTATGAGTGTTGACAGATATATCTACTGTAAATCCCATCCAGATATGCTACTTATTTTACTTTTTTAACATGCATAGAAATAAACCACATCCATGTTCTCCTTTTGGTAGGTATTTTCAGTATTAAACATGCAATGAACTACACGGCGGGAAAAGTACACTGTGCATTCAGCACCACGGACAGAACTCTTGTTAACGGATATGCACAAAAACACAAGAGAGAGAGCTCAACATTACATTTAAACTACTCAATCAGTGTGAGGAGTGAAGTCTCTGATAGGCATTGACTAGAGCACTGAAGTCAGGTTAGTTTCTGATGTCGCTATACGCAGGATTGTTGAGAGGTGAGAGTCAGTAAGAGATGATCTGTGCCTTGACTTGTTATATTTCACCACTGAAAATGTCTGTTCACATACATAGGTTGACCAAAACAGTACACACATCTTCTGAGCATGACTCTTAATCTTTGGAAAGTTTTGTTCATCGAGAGATGCACAGAACCTCGTCAGTGACATTGTTTTGAATATTTCTCCAATCACTGCATCAGACGGAAGATCGATAAGCTCAAGTTGCAGGTCAGTGGGAGCGTTATCCACATTAAAGGTGAAAGGAGAGGAGACCAACAGCATGTCATTTTCCAACACTTTGAAAACTCACCATTCAAAGCACGCAGCAGCGATGTATACTTCTCCCGCTGGTCATCTGATAGGGAACAGACTAGTAGTGTCAGAAGGTGGATGAGATTGTTGGCTTCTACTTGGCGGGTCAGGAGGAGTCATTTTCCCTTGAAGGCTTTGACAAGGCTGTACATCTGATGTGCAAAAAGGCCCCTCCCTTGTAGTTTGGAATTCAGTTCATTCATGAGGACCATGATGTCCACGGTGAAGGCAAAATCAACCTTCTTTATCTTGCAGTTGAGGGAAATCCACATTTTCCTTCCATTTGCAAAAACTCAGCAATCTCTGACTTCAGGTCCATTTACAGAGCACCTCCTGATGAATAACGCAACGCAGGGGACAAAAATCTGACCTGGGTTCAGCTCGGCTACTTGATCTTGTATCCTTTTCCAAAAGCCAACGTTTTTTCACGTCAAGTTTGGGCACCCATCAGTGGTCACACTGGATAACTTTTCAAAACTCAGTCCCAGCTCTGCCACAGACTTATTAACCTCCTCCAATAAATATTTCCCTGTGGTTGTGCTCTTCATTGACTACACTGAAGCAAGCTCCTCTGTAATTTCAAAGTCTGGGGTTATGCCTCGTAAGAATATCAACAACTGCGCCGTGTCACGTGCATCACTGCTCTCATGCAGGGCCAAGGAGAAATAGATGAACTCCTTTACCTTGTCTTTCAACTGTTGTTCCATATTCTCTGCCATGTCAGCAACATGCCGTGTCACTGTTCGTCTTGACAGGGAAACATTTTCAAACAGCTATTGTCGGTAAAAAAGTATTGCTGCAGTGTCAATGAAACATTCTTTAATGAATTCGCCCTCAGCGAATGGCTTGCTATGATTAGCAATTTTGTGGGGCAGTACATACAGTAGCTAGCTCTCACAATTCCGTCGTTTGCTGAATGCAGTTTTGTGAAAAGCCCTTGCTGCTTTTGCAACTGAGAAACCAACTCTTTCGATGCACTTGCCCTCAGCTCAGAAGACATATTCCTATATTTCTCTGCATGCTTCATCTGGAAGTGTCGGGACAAGTTGTGGTCTTTCAAGACAGTGATGCGCTCTTTGCACACAGCTTTCCCTGATACATCAACACCCTACATTCATTGTCTACTTTACTTTTCTTTGAAATCTTTGAAAAACTATTTTTCCCCCCTAGCTAGCTACTATTTGTAACTGTGACGTGTGTCAGCCTGTCAGTCATTGTAAATAAGAATTTGTTCTTAACTGACGTGCCTAGTTAAATAAATAACAAATATGGCCAATATACCACCGCTAAGGGCCTATGCACAACGCAATGCGGAGTTGTTGTAAAGGAGAGCTTTTATGTTTGAGGTTACACAAATCAATAGCCTAATCTCACACACGAGCTTAAGCCTCATCTCAGGTCTGCCAAAGCTGGAGCTGTAGGTAACGCTAGCCGACACTCCCGACAGGGCAACATGTGTGTACACGCATGGCTTGAAAAAGAAAAACAACTCAAGACAGAGGGGGGGGGGAGACACTACAATATCGACGAGGGGGTTTGGTGAGCTCGAACTCTAGCTCTTAGAGAATGACTAAGTCTCAGTTCCATGGTCATCCATAATGCAGGCTTTAGTGGGGGCTTGAAGGCGGGTGATAAATGGAATATTCAGGAGGAGATGCTAATCGGGAATAGCGCTGGCAGACAGCTGACTCAATGATCAGAGGCCAGCCTTCACTCTTCACTCACAGACTCCAGTCTCTCTCTTTCTATCTCTCACTGTATCTGTGTCTCAGTCTATCTCTCGCTCGCTTTTCTGTTCCACAGACCACATCGTCTCTCTCTGTCTCGCTCCACCTCCCCTCTCCCCCTCTTCCCCCTTTCTCTCTATCGCTCTACTCTCGCTCATACTAAGTCATGCTATTACACAGTGAATACAGCTAGCTAGCTTCCTCTAATAGAAAGCTAGATGGTCATCAGTTGAAGTGATTTGCAAATAGCAGAAGAGGATACATTCATGACAATTTGAATCAACAACCCTCTGGAAAGTTTCTTCGTGTTATCAATGCTATCTAGAGAGCTAAGGTGACACAAACACCTGTATATGACACTTTTATAAGTTGTTGAAATAGGAACGTTCTCACAGAACTTATGTATGAAAGACTATTTCGGCACCATGCATTGCATAGGTCTGACACATCTGTTGTTGTTGTTGTCGCTGATGAAGTTAGTTAAAGATAGACATAAAACCCACGTGTAGTCTCTAAATGCATCTAAAGGTTTTCAAACAATACTGCCTCCAGAACATTCTGTGTTTGTGTTCCTCTGTAAGAAAGCTAGGTTCTGTAGTAGACATCGCAAAGGTTTGGCACATCTGTTGTTGATGTCGCTACAATATCTAACAATTTTACATTTTAAAAAGTGATCTATCACACTACATTCATCTTTGAAGTCTCTGAATGCATCTCGGAGTATTCGAAACAAATTCACCTCCAAAACGTTGTGTGTTTGTATTTAGGAGCATGATATTGGCACATCTGCACATCTGCACATCAGCAAAGGTTTGGCACATCTGTTGTTGATGTCGCTACAATATCTAACAATTTTACATTTTAAAAAGTGATCTATCACACTACATTCATCTTTGAAGTCTCTGAATGCATCTCGGAGTATTCGAAACAAATTCACCTCCAAAACGTTGTGTGTTTGTATTTAGGAGCATGATATTCCTTGTGTGTGTACGTGTGTGCATGTTGTGAGTGCTTTATTCACTTATTGGATTTGCCCATTTTTTTCGCATTTCCCCATAACACCTATATTTCCAATTCCACTTTGGGGAAGTCAGCGTGACATCTCGGGAATGGAGGAAGAGCACTAGGAAGAGCCAGGAAACGTATTCTTCACGCACAACAAGCCAAGCCTTAAATGGGCTGGATATTTCTCTGTCGTAGCTGATATCTGGAGAGCATGTCAGCCTCCTTCAACCGTTAAACTGCTACACATAAGGAGCCGCACGGTGGGTAAGCGATTAGCGGTCCATCCCAACTCCCAAACGGAGCCGGGGAAGAAGTGCATCTCCTGTCTCCCTGGGACTGCAACACAGTGGCAGCCTTCCCCTCAAATCAATGTGCTTCACGGGGACTGATTCAAGTGCATTTGAATAAACAAATTGAAACCGCTATTTCCTCACAGGTAGACTTTTATTGTGTTATTGTTTTACTCTCTATCACTTGGCTTGCTCTTGTTTTTTCATCTGTGTACCGATCCTGAAGTATTTATTACGCCTCTCATTACTCAAGTCAGACGGCTGGATATTTTTATTATGCGGCTGTCACAAGGGCCAGTAGACGGACGGTAGTTAAGACACCCAGATATATCAGAGACAGAGAGGGACTCAACAGGGGGCCAGCTGTGCGGATTAGTATGCAGGCTAGTACACCTCCCCTGGGTCTCGGCAGAGGGTGTGTGCGTGCAAACATGTGTGTATGGGTGCATGTACAGACTTCTCAAGATGCTCTGTTGTTTTGTCTATGAGAGAACGTAATGAAGGTCATTTTACTCTTTGAGAGACTAGCACTTGATAACTAATCTCTCAGTTTGAGTTTTAATGGAATGAATGATATAGATCAGGGGTCTGCAACAGGCCAAGATTTTTGGGGATTTTAGTTTTGGGTTTAAAAAAGAAAAAAGACGAAACAAAAAATGTGTTTAATTTAGGAAATCTTGTTCCCAAGTATTCCCACATCTAGTCTCAATGTAATCAAGGTATGAAATGATTGTTATTTTCAAATTCATTTTATTTTGGGTCTTAGTTGTGGTCAATTTGCAGTTTACAAATTCTTTGAATTATGTTCCAGCCCTCCGACCATCCATTCCGACAAAAATATTGTTGATTACCCGTTAAATAGATAATGGCAAAAATGGTGTCCCTCTCTTTTAGTTGAACTTATGACTACTATCTTAGTATACATCTACCTCAAGATGGTAATTTTTGTACTTCTCCAGCCCAAGCCTGCATATAATCAATATCCGACTCCTGAGTCTATCACAGCTGAACAACTATGAAAAACAGACAATGGAGATGAAGTTGCACTACGGGGGACAAAAAGGCAAAGAAAGAATGTGTAATTTTCTCCTTAGGCAGGTAGACATCTGTCTTGATTGAGAGACGAGAGAATACCTGGGAAGATGCCTCTCTCTTGTCGCTGGGCACGAGGGCAATATGAATTACCTCCACTGTTATCTCTGTTTAATGATCTCTAATCTCTTCGTATTATCTGGCAGAATTTGCCGCGGTAATCACTCCACGCCAGAAAATCCGTGTGCTCTTCCAGACTGATCAGGAGGTTATGTGGGGTGTAAGAGATGAGCTTTGCAGGAAAAGTTTTCAAATTGGACTTGGGAAGGGAATAAAATGGGGAAGAAATCAGGCTACTTGTCTTCGAATTCTCCTCTTAGCGCTCAGGGTTGGAACTGTTCAAAGGCAGAGGACAAAGAGTCACAGCTAAGAGAGAAAGAGAGACAGAGAGAGAAACAGTCTAATTTACTTTGAACCCACAAAAGGTTCTGATAGGAGCAGCAGTAGTACTAGATGAAAAATAGGAATAGTCCTGTGATTGTTTGAGGGAGGTTGTTTGGGAGAGGATGCCCCCCCACCCAGAAGAGCAGGGCCTCAGTGGTGTGTGGTGGGTCGGTGATGGGATGGGATGGGAGTGATTGATGGCTGGGTCGGCCGGGGCTGCAGACTCAGGCACTCTAGTGGAACGGAGCAGAGGCCTCCGGTTCAGCTGGCTGCCCACGGCCCCGTATCCCTATGACAGCCATCACTGGCATGTTGGCCTGACATGGGCCTGCTGACAGCATGCAGCAGCCTCGTCACACTGCTGCTTCACACTGACTCACCTGGGCACACACACACAGACACACACACACACACACACACACACACACACACACACACACACACACACACACACACACACAGACACAGACACAGAGACAGAGACAGAGACAGAGACAGAGACAGACAGACAGGAACATACAGGCTCACACACACACGCCCACCAGTCTCAACAACACACAGGACAGCCAGTCCCGCCAGACAGAGGTATCTGACACCCGAACTTAGCATGCCCACGTCCACCTTAGCTTGTAGAGTGGAGAGGACAAGCACACTGTGAATATCAACCTATCCGTCACACGCTACATCCCACAATCCCACTGCTGCTAACGATAAACTATGTTCAGAGGAAAAATAGAGCATTTCATGAGCTGCAGGAGATTGTGATAGACCGGCTTGATTCGGTATTATGTAGCAAAATTACTAATAGTGTTTTTTACATTGGATAAAAGTAGAGACTCAGAGATAGAAAATTGTATATTATACACTACAGTTGAGGAACAAGGGGAAAGTAATTCTGCTTTGAAAGTTGAGAAACTTGTAACCTCACTTTTGAGAAAATGGCCCTTGATTATTTTGGTCCCTACTGGTGAGCTCTTCTTTGTCTACACCCATTCAGCATTGTTCACACCCTTTTAAGATTTAGCCCCGCCCATCTCTTTAAGGATTCACATGTGAGGCCATGTACTAAACAACCAAAAATTTCAAGACTAAAGGCTGGTTTATACTATGGGTTTGTTCATGAATTTAATCTAGAGTGCCAGAGTGTGCTCTGGGCGTTCATAAATTCACAGCGTTGTCAGATTGGCCGTTACGTTAGTAAATTAGGAGCGTTTCGCACTCGAAGCTCAAACTAGACACTCTAGACACGAAAAATAGGGTTCATCTGAGCGTTCTGGCCTAACAACAGCAGTTAAGCACCCAAGCTAACTGGCTAACGTTGGCTAGCATTCTAGCTACTTCCAGACACAAATAAGAGAACAGTTCACTGACTATATTACACGCACTAGCAGTGCTGGTTAGGCTGTTTTTATTTCATTCAGAGAGTTGGTGACTGCAACTGTGCTGCTGTCGACAATTTCATTAAGCTTTTTTTGCTAACGTTTACTTACACCGGCCATATTCAATGGGTGTTGAGCGTTTGTAAATTCGTCAGTTATTCTGCGCTCTGGCACACTCAGACGAGAGTGCTCTGAAATCGGAGTAGATAGCCAGAGCGAATTTACCAGCTACGTCTGTCAACAGTTGTCGCAGTGACATCATAAACATTCCATTGAAATAGTTACTTGCATAGTGGAGTCTTATCTTTAGACATGTAGCTAACTAGCTAAACAATGAACCATAATCCCAACCCAAAATGCCAGGGTAAACCTACATGAAATACAGCCCTTATTTTAAGTGTTTCTAAAAATCCCCATGGGAAACATTTATGGTAGAAAAACAATTGGAACCATTTCCCTGTTTGTAACCTATGTTTTATGGCTGGTCTCCTGAGTGGCGCAGTGGTCTAAGGCACTGTGTCACTAGAGATTCTGGGTTCGAGTCTGTCGCAGCCGGCCGCAACCAGGAGACCCAATTGGCCCAGCGTTAGCGGAGGGTTTAGCCGGCAGGGATTTCCTTGTCCCATCGCACACTAGCAACTCCTGTGGCGGGCAGGGTGCAGTGACATGGTTGCCAGGTGTACGGTGTTTCCTCTGACACATTGGTGCTTCCGGGTTAAGTGGGCATTGTGTCAAAAAGCAGTGCGGCTTGGTTGGGTTGTGTTTCGGAGGACGCACGGCTCTTCGCCTCTCCCAAGGCCATACGGGAGTTGCAGCAATGAGACAAGACTGTAACTACCAATTGGATACCATGAAATTGGGGAGAAAAAGGGGGTAAAAAAATGTTATAATACATAAAAAAGAAATACAAAAAATGTTTTATGGGTATTATGACACCTCCAACGTGGGGCTCTATGCTTCGTTCACTTCTGATATATCTTAAGTTATACACAAGAGAGATGCTGCTTAGGCCTTGGCAGTCTTTTAGGCAACTCATAGTAATCACTATTACTATGAGTAATAGTGATTAGAAAGGCCAAGTCTGAGTACTATATAAACACCCTGACTGCTAAGTTCTGGAAAACGGTAAAATCTCTGAAAGGTGGCACTTCCCTTTCTCTGCCCCAACAAATGTGACCCGTTACAGAAAGCTGGGCGTATGACGGACTGTCACTACTTCACAGGAGAGGCAAAATGTCATTTTTTTCTGAAATGCCTTCTTGAACTTTCATGTTCCTTGATAAAAAACGTGTTTGTAATCTGTAAATATCAATAATATGTGAAATCACAAAGCTATTTAGACACGGAGAAAATACAGAATCTTGCATACAGGTACCGTTATAGCAAAGATTTTTATAACTAAACCAAGAAGACCACAGCCTGTCATTTAAAAAAGGGGAACACATGAGTCATAGTGGGCAGAGACAAGCACGAGCTAGCGAGATCCTATTGGTGTGTTCTAGTACACGTACATATTTCCATTAGGGAATGTCTACTCTGTGAATTGACCATGTGCAATAACTCAATTCGCCTTTGCACTCCTTCTAAAACAAACACCATTTAAAAAAACTTTGGCAAAGGGTAAAGTCTACAAAACTTAGACCACTATGTTCGTAACATAAAGTGTATTTGGAAAGTATTCAGACCCCTTGACTTTTTCCACATTTTGCTACATTACAGCCTTGTTCTAAAATGTATTACATCGTTTTTTCCCTCATCAATCTACACACAATACACCATGATGGCAAATCAAAAACAGGTTTTTAGAGATTTTTGCAAATGTATAAAAAAATATATATAAAAACATATCACATTTACATAAGTATTCATACCGTTTACTCAGTACTCTGTTGAAGCACCTTTGGCAGCGATTACAGCCTCGAGTCTGACCCTACAAGCTTGGCACACCTGTATTTGGAGAGTTCCTCCCATTCTCTCTGCAGATTCTCTCAAGCTCTGTCAGGTTGGGGAGTATCGTTGCACAGCTATTTTCAGGTCTCTCCAGAGATATTCGATCGGGTTCAAGTCCGGGCTCTGGTTGGGCCACTCAAGGACATTCAGAGACTTGTCCTCATGCCACTCCTGCCTTGTCTTGGCTGTGTGCTTAGGGTCATTGTCCTGTTGGAAGGTGAACCTTCACCCCAGTCTGAGGTCCTGAGCACCCTGGAGCAGGTTTTCATCAAGGATCTCTCTGTACTTTGCTCCGTTCATCTTTCCCTCGATCCTGACTAGTCTCCCAGTCTCTGCCGCTGCAAAACATCCCCACAGCATGATGCTGCCACCACCGTGCTTTACCATAGTATGGTGCCAGGTTTCCTCCAGACGTGACGCTTGTCATTCAGGCCAAAGAGTTTCATCAGACCAGAGAATCTTGTTTCTCATGGTCTGAGAGTCCTTTAGGTGCCTTTTGGCAAACTCTAAGCGGGCTGTCATGTGCCTTTTACTGAGGAGTGACTTCCGTCTGGCCACTCTACCATAAAGTAGTGGAATTGGTGGAATGCTGCAGAGATGGTTGTCCTTCTGGATGGTTCTCTCATCTCTAAAGAGGAACTGGAACTCTGTTGAGTGACCATCGTGTTCTTAGTCACCTCCCTGACCAAGGGCCTTCTCCCCCAATTTCTCAGTTTGGCTGGGGGCCAGCTCTAGGAAGAGTCTTGGTGGTTCCAAACTTAGTCCATTTAAAAATGATGGAGGCCACTGTGTTCTTTGGGACCTTCAATGCTGCAGATCTGTGCCTCGACACAATCCTGTCTTGGACCTCTACGTACAATTCCTTCGACATAATGGCTTGGTTTTTGCTCTGATATGCACTGTCAACTGTGAGACCTTAAATAGACAGGTGTGTTCCTTTCCAAATCATGCCCAATTAATTGAATTTACCAGAGGTGGACTCCAATCAAGTTGTAGAAACATCACAAGGATGATCAATGGAAACAGCATGCACCTGAGCTCAATTTTGAGTCTCATAACAAAGGGTCTGAATACTTATGTAAATAAGTTATTTCAGTTTTTTTTATATACATTTGCAAAAATTCGATTTTTCACTTTGTCATTATAGGGCATGGTGTGTAGATTGATGTGTATATTTTTTTATGTAATACATTTTAGAATACGGCTGTAACGTAACAAAATGTGGGGAAAAGGAAAAGGCGTCTGAATACTTTCCGAATTTATTCTAGTTTTGGGAACAGAAAATTGAATTCAGGTCAAATGTTTAATTAATGACAAAAAAAGCAGAATGTCGGCCAAAATCCTCTTTCCATCTTCTCCCACTGCCAGCCACTGGGCTTCCTCTCAGTACCATATTTGGTAGTGAGTGGAAACGCCAAGCGGATGCTTCACATTCATACAGCCAGTGAAATATCTGTCTCATTGTTCTATCTGTGGTTATAGCTTGCTTTGTGCTGCAATTTACAGATGGCCCGTTGCAAGACGAAGCAAAATTAAGCCTGCTAGCTGAGCTGGCCATTTGCATTCTGCTGTTAATGTTGATTGCTGATGTGCTAAGGCATAAGTGACGATAATATTGTTCATGTTTGCCAGTTTGTCATGCTAGCTACCAAAAATAGAGGTGCGAATGCTAATTGATTAGTAAGTTAATCAAACCCCATTTTACGTTATAGGGACACATACTAAGTTGGCTAGCTAACTAGCCACAATGAAATTATATCTGAATAGCTAGCTAGCTTTCAAAGTAATTTTTTGCATGCTGGCTAGCTATCTGAATACCATTTAACTATAACCAGCTGGTAATTATGAAGCTAAATGTTTGCTAAATATAAATCAAATGAAATATTATTGGTCACATACACATGGTTAGCAGATGTTTTTGCGAGTGTAGCGAAATGCTTGTGCTTCTAGTTCAGACAGTGAAGCAATATTTAACAAGTAATCTAACAATTCCACAACAACTACCTAATACACACAAATCTAATCAAAGGAATGGAATAAGAATATATACATTTAAATATATACATATAAATATCTAGCTAGTTATTTTGAGTCTGCATTGCCATTGTTGGGCGAGAAGCAGGTTGTGTACAGGGCATTTTAGTACAGCTGTAGCAGTCAACAGACTATAGGACATTAATTATGTAATGTTTTAACCTATTTTTATGCAATTTGTCTTCCAACAAAAACCCATTCACGTTGACATGTTGCGTCACGCGATTGCTAAGATAATCGTCATGCAATCCCTTCTCAAAGTCAGTGTATATGTCGAGAAACGTGCCTATTTTCCTCAAAAGTACATAATTTCACGATTCCAAAGCTATACAATACTATAATGGCATATAATGTCGCCGGAGGTGATGGCTAGCGTTTTAAGGGCTCCTAACCAACTGCTATTTATTTTTTTCCCCCGCATCGTTTGTAACTGATTTGACCGAAAATAGCTTCTGGACATCAGAACGGCAATTACTCACCTCAAACTGAACAATGTTTTTTTGTACAGTCGTGGCCAAAAGTTTTGAGAATGACACAAATATTAATTTACACAAAGTTTGCTGCTTCAGTGTCTTTAGATATTTTTGTCAGATGTTACTATGGAATATTGAAGTATAATTACAAGCATTTCATAAGTGTCAAAGGCTTTTATTGACAATTACATGAAGTTGATGCAAAGAGTCAATATTTGCAGTGTTGACCCTTCTTTTTTAAGACCTCTGCAATCCGCCCTGGCATGCTGTCAATTAACTTCTGGGCCACATCCTGACTGATGGCAGCCCATCAGCATAATCAATGCTTGGAGTTTGTCAGAATGTGTGGGTTTTTATTTGTCCACCCGCCTCTTGAGGATTGACCACAAGTTCTCAATGGGATTAAGGTCCTGGGAGTTTCCTGGCCATGGTCCCAAAATATCGATGTTTTGTTCCCCGAGCCACTTAGTTATCACTTTTACCTTATGGCAAGGTGCTCCATCATGCTGGAAAAGGCATTGTTTGTCACCAAACTGTTCCTGGATGGTTGGAAGAAGTTGCTCTTGGAGGATGTGTTGGTACCATTCTTTATTCATGGCTGTGTTATTAGGCAAAATTGTGAGTGACCCCACTCCCTTGGCTGAGAAGCAACCCCACACATGAATGGTCTCAGGATGCTTTACTGTTGGCATGACACAGGACTGATGGTAGCGCTCACCTTGTCTTCTCCGGACAAGCTTTTTCCGGATACCCCAAACAATCGGAAAGGGGATTCATCAGAGAAAATTACTTTACCCCAGTCCTCAGCAGTCCAATCCCTGTATATTTTGCAGAATATCAGTCTGTCCCTGATGTTTTTCCTGGAGAGAATTGGCTTCTTTGCTGCCCTTCTTGACACCAGGCCATCCTCCAAAAGTATTCGCCTCACTGTGCGTGCAGATGCACTCACACCTGCCTGCTGCCATTCCTGATCAAGCTCTGTACTGGTGGTGCCCCGATCCCGCAGCTGAATCAACTTTAGGAGACGGTCCTGGCGCTTGCTGGACTTTCTTGGGCACCCCGAAGCCTTCTTCACAACAATTGAACTGCCCTCCTTGAAGTTCTTGATGATCCGATAAATGGTTGATTTAGGTGCAATCTTACTGGCAGCAATATTCTTGCCTGTGAAGCCCTTTTTGTGCAAAGCAATGATGACGGCACGTGTTTCCTTGCAGGTAACCATGGCTGACAGAGGGATAACAATGATTCCAACCACCACCCTCCTTTTGAAGCTTCCAGTCTGTTATTTGAACTCAATCAGCATGACAGAGTGATCTCCAGCCTTGTCCTCATCAACACTCACACCTGTGTTAACGAGAGAATCACTGACATGATGTCTGCTGGTCCTTTTGTGGCAGGGCTGAAATGCAGTGTAAATGTTTTTGGGGGATTCAGTTCATTTGCATGGCAAAGAGGGACTTTGCAATTAATTGCAATCCTTTTGATCACTCTTCATAACATTCTGGAGTATATGCAAATTGCCTACATACAAACTGAGGCAGCAGACTTTGTGAAAATTTATATTTGTGTCATTCTCAACTTTTGGCCACGACTGTAGGTAAACCCCCACTGCCCTCCATATTATTGGCTAACGTGCAATCATTGGAAAACAAACTGGACGATCTACGATTAAGACTATCCTACAAAGTGGACATTAAAAACTGTAATATCTAAAGTTTCACCGAGACGTGGTTGAACGACGACACAGATAATATAGACCTGGCTGGCTTATACATGCATCGAAATACAGAGCAGCTATATTACCAGTCCAAAGTTTGGACACACCTACTCATTCAAGGGTATTTCTTATTTTTACTATTTTCTACATTGTAGAATAATATATTTTACAATTTAGATTCTTCAAAGTAGCCACCCTTTGCCTTGATGACAGCTTTGCACACTCTTGACATTCTCTCAACCAGCTTCATGAGGTAGTCACCTGGAATGCATTTCAATTAGCAGGTGTGCCTTGTTAAAAGTTAATTTATGGAATTTCTTTCCTTCGTAACTAGTTTGAGCCAATCAGTTGTGTTGTGACAAGGTAGGGGTGGTATACAGAAGATAGCCCTATTTGGTAAAATACCAAGTCCATATTATGGCAAGAACAGCTGAAATAAGCAAAGAGCAACGGCAGTACATCCTTACTTTAACAACATTTACATTTAACATTTAAGTCATTTAGCAGACGCTCTTATCCAGAGCGACTTACAAGTTGTGAAGGTCAGTCAATATGGAAAATGTCAAGTTTTGTCAAGTGCAGTCGCAAAAACCATCAAGCCCTACGATGAAACTGGCTCTCATGAGGACCGCCACAGGAAAGGAAGACCCAGAGTTACCTCTGCTGCAAAGGATAAGTTCATTAGAATTAACTGCACCTCAGATTGCAGCCCGAATAAATGCTTCACAGAGATCAAGTAGCAAACACATCTCAAAATCAACTGTTCAGAGGAGACTGCGTGAATCAGGCCTTCATGGTCGAATTGCTGCAAAGAAACCACTCCTGAAGGACACCAATAAGAAGAGACTTGATTGGGCCAAGAAACACGAGCAATGGACATTAGGCCGGTGGAAATCTGTCCTTTGGTCTGATGAGTCCAAATTTTAGGTTTTTGGTTCCAACCGCCATGTCTTTGTGAGACGCAGAGTAGGTGAACGGAGGATCTCCGCATGGGTGGTTCCCACCGTGAAGCATTGAGGAGGAGGTGTGATGGTGTGGGGTTGCTTTGACGGTGACACTGTCGTGATTTACTTAAAATTCGAGGCACACTTAACCAGCATGGCTACGGCAGCATTTTGCAGCGATACACCATCCCATCTGTTTTGCGCTTAGTGGGACTATCATTTGTTTTTCAACAGGACAATGTCCCAAAACACACCTCCAGGCTGTGTAAGGGCTATTTGACCAAGGAGAGTGATGGAGTGCTGCATCAGATGACCTGGCCTCCATAATCACCCGACCTCAATCCAACTGAGATGGTTTATGATGAGTTGGACCGCGGAGTGAAGGAAAAACAGCCAACAAGTGCTCAGCATATGTGGGAACTCCTTCAAGACTGTTGGAAAGGCATTCCTCATGAAGCTTGTTGAGAGAATGCCAAGAGTGTGCAAAGCTTTCATCAAGGCAAAGGGAGGCTACTTTGAAGAATCTAAAATATATTTTTTGGTTACGACATGATTCTATATGTGTTATTTAATAGTTTTCATGTCTTCACTATTATTCTACAATGTAGAAAAGTCATAATAAAGAAAAATGAGTAGGTGTGTCCAACCTTTTGACTGGTCCTGTACATATATTTAAAAACAGGATAGTAATTTCAAGGTCACTAGAAAATAGCATGTATTTTGTTTTGTTTGCATTAACTATTAACTTAAGATCCAAGAGTGACTGATAGATGCAACTGATAGATGCAAACAAACACACACACACGGTCAAAACAATAAAATACAGTACAAGACCACAAGATTGGATAGTGCTAGAGGTATTCCAAGGGTGGCTTCTGATTTAGGGAGAGACGCTTTTAGTTGTTATGCTCCAAAGACGTGGAATATGTTGCAAAGGAGGCTCAGGCTTGAAGGCCTGGTACCCTTTAGGGAATTTGGAGCATTAGTGGTGGAAGATTGTAAAGATTGTGCTAGTTTTTTATGATCAAGTCTTGTTATTTAGTATTGTTATTGTGTTTTGTATTGATCTGTGTGTTTGTATTGTGCAGGGCTCATTTGAAAAATAGACTTTGGGATCTATTTTCAGCTGGCGTTAAGGCGGCGCTTGTGTCAAACACAAGTTAGTTTGCAATTTCGTCTCACTCGGCCAACATCATATGGCCCGAGTCTTGGCCGCCTTCGGCAGTATTACTTATGGCTAGGATGCGGGTATTAAGCTCGGGACGATTCTGGTGAGAGTTATCTGTCCCAAAGGTATTACTTGGGGCTCGGGCCGATTGGGCATACTCTCTGGCAGATGATTACACGTGCTGCTTTATATAATTAACATTTCATTATTTATTTATTTTTTTCCATATTTTCCTCATTGTTTCTGTGATCAAAAATAAAAAACAATTAACATTTAAAAGACATTCTTTAAGAGTCTTGTGTAGTATTTTAGTATTTTGATACTTTGTGCAGGGCAATTGATAATCATTAAAAACTTTGTGGATGGAACCTCCCGAGTGGCGCAGTGGTCTAAGACACTGCATCGCAGTGAAAACTGCTTTTCTACAGATGCTGGTTCAAGACAAGTGCCAGCCGCGACCAGGGGACTCATGAGGCGATGCACAATTGGCCCAGCGTCGTCTAAGTTAGGGCGGGGTTTGGCCGGCTGGGATGTCCTTGTCCTAACGCGCTGTAGTGACGCCTGTGGCGGGCTGGTGTTTCCTCCGACACAAAATGCTCCCTTGTGCTTGCTCAGCAAAGATAGGTCTACATTTTGTGTTTTTGTTTCTGTAATCCATTTAACAAACTATGGCGGACTAACACTGGAATTGCAGTTGATTCCAAGGCAATACATCAAATAAATACACAACTTGAAGCAACCAAATATTTTGTCATGGAGCATATTCTGATTGGCCAGTGAGTACGTTCTGACACACCCCTGAACCTATAGCGCTACCACCTGCACTTAGATTTAGCATTACGTTAGGTTTGTTAAAATAGAGCCCTTGGTCTCAATATGACACACAGTTATTAAAACAAAGGTATTTTGCGATAGACAATGAATGACCTTGGTTCCTTCTGAAAGGTGTGCCACTGTTTTATAGTACAGTGTATTGATTATGGTCAGTTGCTCCAGGTGGTGCGAAGTCTCATCCACCCATTTAAGCTTGATGTGGTTGTTGACCTTTTCTATCATGGACCGTATTGATTTTGATGGGTGAAATGAAACCTCTTGATAGATAAGTTCATCAGACAAATGATTGTGAACCATTATGTCATCAAGTCTAAGATTGGGTCCGTATTTGTCAAAGCTGACAACACGAAAGGCTTGAAACTGTACGCTTTTGCGAAGACAAGAAAACAAGAAGGAAGTCTAATCAGAACAGACACAATATTAAAATGAAAGACTTTAATTTCTTTTGACAGTTTTGCTATATGTCTCTCATTGCCTAATTCTTAATTCAAGGGTTCGGACACAGTATAAGGAAGTAGGATTTGGATGTTCAAATGTGTTAATTAGAGTGGAATGCATATCCTTGGGGTTTCTGATCATAACAGGCAAAGAACTTGCAAAGTCTTGAGAAGATTTTGAAAGTTCCCCTACATTTATCTTAAGTGTGTCTGAGTGTAGTCGAGTGCTGTTGCTACATCCTAGGCACTAGTCTTTAAAAAGGCATCAGTTCTTCTAATCAAATGAAACAATGTTCCCCAAATTAAACAGGGATGACTGATAGCGTATTCATGGCAATTTTGACAGTTGAACTATTCCTTTCCAAGAGATTAACAAAAGTGTATACACTGCAAAATGTGACTGACTGCCTTGATTTGGTTTTATGTAGAAAGATTTTCAATTGTTTTTTACATTGGATTAAAGCCTTTGAGTGTTTTGGTACCTACTGGAGAGCTCTTCTTTGTCTATACCCATTCAGCATCGTTCACACACTCTTAAGTTTTAGCCGCTACCATCTCTTGAAGGGTTGATCCGAGCTAAGGTTGGCTAGCTTGCTAGCTACTTCCAGACACAAACGAGAGAACAGCTCACTGACCATTTTACCTGCCCTAGCAGAGCTGGGTAGGCTGTCTTTGGTGACTGCAACTGTGCTGCTGACAACAATTAACGTTTTTTTGCCAACGTTTACTGACACCGGCCATATTCAACTGGTGTTGAGTATTCGTAAATGTGTCAGTTATTCTGCGCTCTGGCACACTCAGATGAGAGTGCTCTGAAATCGGAGTAGATAGCCAGAGCAAATTTACCAGCTACATCTATCAACAGTTGTCGCAGTGACATCATTAACATTCTATTGAAATGGTTACTTGCATAGTGGAGTCTTTTGTTAAGACATGGAGCTAGCTAGCTAGGTAAACATAGAACCATAATCCCAACTCATGATGTTACTACCCTGCATGAATCAGCAAGTAGCTAACCAACCAGGTGCAATGTTAGCTAGCTAACATTAGGCTATAATTAGCAAAGCAAATGGCTCTGAGATAAGAAGAATAAGATCATACACATAACGTAAGCTTGCGAGACAGCCAGATAACGTTAGCTAGCTAACTAACAGTACACTTGAAATGAAAATGACTTTGTCGAAATTAGAAACGTGTAATATCTGAAAATGTAGCCAGCTAGACTATCTTACCCTTATACATCATGAATGGATGCTTATCCCTGTCACGGATGCCATGGTTGCCCTTAATTTGAAGGTGTAATCCAGAGACAGGTGTTTTCTCCATCTCCTTAGCTATCATACTCTAATTCCTCTGATTTCAAAACTTGTTCCCCCAGAAAGTGGAGAGCAACACTTATGCAGTTATACTATGCAAAATATATTTTTTAAAGCCGCTTTAGACAGGATTACCTACACATACTGGCGAGCTCAAATAGTCAGAAGCATGTTATATGGCAGAACAATCCGAACTCATCTCTCGGCATGTTCAGCCCACTCAATATCTCAGCCAATAATGGCTAGTGGGAAGGTTGCTCACTTTTTCTGTGGCTAAACCAACTAGGCTCGTAATTTAACAAAAAAAAATGTATTTACAGATGGCATACAAGTTTTTATTAAGGCACATGAAAGTTCACATCATCCAGAAGGCATTTCGGCCCAAAAACTCATTTTGATTAAAACAATTGTTTACGTTCAAATGTCTCTCCTATGAAATAGTGACCCGCGACTTACGCCTAGTTTCCTGAAATGAGTCACATATTTTACTATTTCTGCCAAAGTAAAGTAATTAGGCCTTGGCAAGTAAGCCTTGTCCGAGCCAGAACGGCCCATAGGGGCATGAGCCTGTTTCTGTTTCTCTAGATTGAGGCAGGTTGATGTACAAGTGAACCCCCTGGACAGGACGCTAATCTGATGCAGGGCTTTAGCCCCAATCCATCTCCTTCAAGTCTTTGGTATGACGGACGAATCATTGACTTGAATGGGGACTCCCGTTTTATTCATTTTATTTCTATGCATTTAATCCTATCCGATAAACGAAATCCATATAGATAACTGGGCCCAGGAGATAGGAAGGAGTATAGAGAGGGGAAGAGAGACAGAGAGATATAACTGGGGAGAGAAAATAGATATGGCAAGATGGAGATGGCAGTGTGTGCCATTATCGACAAAGAGATCTCATTGGGGCTAGTTGGCGTGAGGGTGGGTGGTTTGAGGGAGGGAGGATCTCGGCAGCTGTGGCCTGACCTCCCCCGCTCCATCGGCGCTTGTTGACTGGGAGTCAGGATGTATCATTAAGCTGTTATATCAAGCGGCAAGGCAAAATGGCCCCGGCTTTCAGATGCATTTCACAGTCATTACACCCTCCGCATCAGGAGGGCCATCACATTAACATGCAACATACTATTTATGTCAAGAGTTCTGCGCTTCTCAGTGGAGGCCCCACATCCATGTTTGGCGTCAGATCTTGCGGGTCTCCATGTCAATCACGTTATTAAAGAAGCCTCTTAGAGACAAAGACAGTGTGAAACTGTGTCTGATCAAACCGCCACCCTTCTGAAATGTAGGTTCTTTTAGTCAGACATTTTGTTTGTGTTTTTTCTTGTATTGGTCTGTGTTGGGTCATCCTGTACATGTTTTTTTCTGCATTGTAGACAACCCTGATGAGGATGGTAATTCAGTAAGAAGAAAATGCTAAGCCTATGGGAACAAATGGGTTTTGTTAACTCAAACTCCCAGGTTGTGATTTTATCTCACAAAGACCTACGAGATAACAGTATGCTATTGGATCAAATGTCAGACTGGATAGTAATGAATTATAAAACTAGGGAAAATCAATAACAGTGTTTGTTCACCCAGCACAAAATATACCTCTTGATGAGCCTGTTAGAGAAAGGCTTTGTCACAAAGTGTTTGCACCTGTGCCATTTGCACCTGCTATTTCAGCAGGGAATAAAAACGAGAAATGTATTTCTCTACTCCTGTTTACTGAACCTTGATATTGTCTTCTTACGTTGTTAACTTTCTAAAATCTTAACTTTACCATTTGTTTTACATTTTATGTCTGATTCCCTCAGGTGATAGCACTTATAAAATAAGGCCTTGAAATATGTCTCCCATTCACTATCTTGTTGAAAGTCATCATGACATACTTACATTAAGGTGTATGATTGAAAACACATGCATTTTCCATTCAGCTAAGGATACTGTTGTAGTTGTGAAAAATTACTCCACAAGTTACAAGTTAACATTGACAGTTGAGGATATATGCTCACTGAGTAGTGAGGGGGAGTCACTACTATGTCTCTCTGCTTAAAAAAATCTACTGACAAAAGCAAACCTTGCTCTTCCTTTATTTTGGAGTTGGCACATGGTAGCAGGGCTTGACTTACAGGGCTGCCCGCTGGCCTGGGGAGGTTTGGAATCCCTCTGGGCCAGTCGATCATCCCCGTCAGTGGCCCACTAGGCTATTTGATTTAACTGCCCACAAATTTTCTATGGGATTGAGGTCAGGGCTTTGTGATGGCCACTCCAATACCTTGACTCTGTTGTCCTTAAGCCATTTTGTCACAACTTTGGAAGTATGCTTGGGGTCATTGTCCATTTGGAAGACCCATTTGCGACCAAGCTTTAACTTCCTGACTGATGTCTTGAGATGTTGCTTCAACATATCCACAATGTTTTCCTGCCTCATGATGCCATCTATTTTGTGAAGTGCACCAGTCCCTCGCTGCAGCAAAGCACCCCCACAACATGATGCTGCCACCCCCGTGCTTCACGGTTGGGATGGTGTTCTTTGGCTTGCAAGCCTCCCCCATTTTCCTCAAAACATAACGATGGTCATTATGGCCAAACAGTTCAATTTTTGTTTCATCAGATTAGAGGACATTTCTCCAAAAAGTATGATTTTTGTCCCCATGTGCAGTTGCAAACCGTAGTCTGGCTTTTTTATGGAGCAATGGATTCTTCCTTGCCGAGCGGCATTTCAGGTTATGTGGATATAGATACTGTTGTACCTGTTCCTCCAGCATCATCACAAGGTCCTTTGCTGTTGTTCTGGGATTGATTTTCACTTTTCGCACCGAAATATGTTCATCTCTAGGAGACAGAACGCAGCTCCTTCCTGAGCGGTATGATGGCTGCGTGGTCCCATGGAGTTTATACTTGTGTACTATTGTTTGTACAGATGAACGTGGTACCTTCAGGCGTTCGGAAATTGGGCATGCTTAATTAAGATGGTGAGGAAAGCACTTTTAAAGAATAACCAGGCATCCTCTACTGACGGAATGAGGTCAATATCCTTCCAGGATACCCGGGCCAGGTCGATTAGAAAGGCCTGCTCGCTGAAGTGTTTTAGGGAGCGTTTGACAGTGATGAGGGGTGGTCGTTTGACCGTGGACCCATTATGGACGCAGGCAATGAGGCAGTGATCGCTGAGATCCTGGTTGAAGACAGCAGAGGTGTATTTAGAAGGCAGGTTGGTCAGGATGATATATATGAGGGTGCCCGTGTTTACGGATTAAGGGTTGTACCTGGTAGGTTCCCTGATAATTTGTGTGATTGAGATTGAGGGCATCTAGCTTAGATTGTAAGACTGCTGGGGTGTTAAGCATATCCCAGATTAGGTCACCTGACAGAACGAACTCTGACAATAAATGGGGGTCAAATTAATTCACATTTTGTGTCCAGAGCACAGCTGGGGGCTGAAGGGGTGTATAACAAGCGGCAACAGTGAGAGACTTATTTCTGGAAAGATGGATTTTAAAAGTAGAAGCTCGAACTGTTTGGGCAAAGACCTGGATACCATGACAGAACTCTCTGCAGTAGATTGCAACTCCACCCCCTTTGGCAGTTCTATCTTGGCGGAAAATGTTGTAGGTCGGGATGGAAATTTCAGAATTTTTGTTGGCCTTCCTAAGCTAGGATTCAGACATGGCTAGGAAATCAGGGTTGGCTGAGTGTGCTAAAGCAGTGACTAAAACAAACTTAGGGAGGAGACTTCTGATGTTAACATGCATGAAACCAAGGCTTTTACAGTTACAGAAGTCAACAAATGATAGCACCTCTACATCACCAAAGGAACAGAGGAGGAGTAGGATAAGGGTACGGCTAAAGGCTATAAGAACTGGTTGTCTAGTGCAGTGGGGACAGATAATAAAAGGAATAGATTTCTGGGCGTGGTAGAATAGATTCAGGGCATAATGTACAGACAATGGTATGGTAGGATGAGAGTACAGTGGAGGTAAACCTAGGCGTTGAGTGACGATGACAGAGGTTTCGTCTCTGGAGGCACCAGTTAAGCCTCCAGCATGTGTGTGTGGGGTGGGACAAAAGAGCCATCTAAGGCATTTTGAACAGGACTGAGGGCTCTACAGTGAAATAAAACAATAAGAACCAGCCAGGACAGCAGTAGACTGGGCATATTCGAGAGAGGCATAAAGCAATCACAGGTGTTGATCAGGAGAGCTAAGACAACAACGGGTAAATGGCGATGAATGGGCAGAGCGGGTCAGTTAGGTACATACAGGACCTGAGTTCGAGATTGGGGGAGACGGGTAAACAAAAATGAGGTACCGTGTTATTGAAACAGTCCAGGGGGCATCAGCTGTGTAGCCGAGTGATCGTAGGGTCAAAAGAGCAGCAATAGGTGAGTCAGGGTGCCGTTCGGTAGTCACTACTACGCTAGGCGAGCAGGGGACAGACACAGTGTTCAGAAAAGCTAGCGGGCCGGTTCTTCGGCGATATCGTAACAGAATAGCCTGTTGAGATCACGTCGGGAGTCCAGTCATGATGGATCGGCGGGGCTCCATGTCGTCAATAAAGGGTCCAGGCCAATTGGTAAAGGAGGTATTGTAGCCCTAGAATTAGCTGGTATATGGGCCTAGCTCGAGGCTAGCTCAAGGCTAGCTGGTGCTTGCTTCGGGACAGAGGCAGGAATCCATTGATGTGGTAAGAGAAGCAGTCCGATATGCTCTGGGTTGATATTGCGCTGTGCAGACTGGCAAGTGTTGTCCGAGCTAAGGCTGGCTGGTGACTGAGAAAAAGGTGAAAACCGCTAGCCGTGGATAACAAAGACTGGTAGTTAGTTAGTGGCTATCTCCTGATGGAAGTTCCAGTTATAAGGAATAAAAATAGCAGATCTGTACCACAATATTTAGTTCGTAGATAGAAAGTAAGATTAAGATACATATGAAAAAGACCGGCTATTTACACGGTGTCACGTTCCTGACCTTATTTCCTTTGTTTAGTCTTTTTTTAAGTTGGTCAGGACGTGAACTGGGTGGGCATTCTATGTTTTGTGTTTCTATGTTGGGTTTGTTGTTTGGCCTAATATGGTTCTCAATCAGAGGCAGGTGTTTGTCATTGTCTCTGATTGGGAACCATATTATGGTAGCCTGTTTTCACTGTTTGTTTGTGGGTGATTGTTCCTGTTCGTGCGTTCATGTGTTTTATGTTCTCTAGTTCAGGACTGTAGCTTCGTTGGTTTTCGTTTGTTTATTGTTTTGTTCGTATTGAAGAAGTATTCTAATAAATATGGATACATACGACGCTGCGCTTTGGTCCTCCTCCTCCACTCTCGTTGGATGGCCATCACTTCATACTCGTCGCCAAACCCACTGGCCTTATCTCAGCTCACTGGTCACCATAGCAGCACCCACCCGTAGCACGCGCTCCAGCAGGTATATCTCACTGGTCACCCCCAAAGCCAATTCCTCATTTGGCCGCCTTTCCTTCCAGTTCTCTGCTGCCAATGACTGGAACGAACTGCAAAAATCACTAAAGCTGGAGACTCATTTCTCCCTCACTAGCTTTAAGCACCAGCTGTCAGAGCAACTCACAGATCACTGCACCTGTACATAGCCCATCTGTAAACAGCCCATCCAACTACCTCATCCCCATACTGTATTTATTTATTTATCTTGCTCCTTTGCACCGCAGTATCTCTACTTGCACATTTATCTTCTGCACATCTACCATTCCAGTGTCTAATTGCTATATTGCCTTACCTCCTTTCTCTATTTGCACACACTGTATATAGATTTTTCTATTGTGTTATTGACTGTACTTTTGTTTACCCATGTGTAACTCTGTGTTGTTGCTTTTTGTCGCACTGCTTTGCTTTATCTTGGCCAAGTCGCAGTTGCAACTGGCCTACGTGGTTAAATAAAGGTGAAATAAATAAAACTATAAGAGTTCTGTTCATTTCCATTTAGAAGTGAGTATTGAGATTCAGAACATGTCACATATAAGCACTTTGCGATTTTGTTCTATATAATTACATTTCCCCTTCCCTCTCTTTTTCCCCCTTGAAAGTGAACCTTTTACACTGTAAAAACAACTTTTTAAACCAACTTAAACAGAAACTTGAGTAAAACAGATGAAATATTCAGAGAGCAGAAACTAACCCCGAGAGACAGAGAACAGAGAACAGCAGCAGACGGTTGTGAATCAATAAGTCAGGTCCGATTTATCAGTTCCCATTCATTGCAATTAACCTTTCCGTGACTGGCACACCGCTGTGCAGTCACTGATCTTCTAATGAAGGAGGGCATGTAAGTAAATGGACAATTGGCAATTAAACAGTATCTCAATAATGTGTAATTGTGGAGTGGATGTGTGGGGAAATGTAAGGGGGTCCAACATGTTCAGTATAGATGACACACACATCTTTGGCAGCGAAGGGTAACAGAGAAAAACAGTGTTTTTGGCACTACTTTTGACGAGGACCCATAGGATGCAATATGTAGGGAATAGGGTGCCATTTGGGACAGGCCTGGTGTGTATTGCATTGGATTCTAGGGTGGCCCAATCACAATATGATGAATTCATCCCAACAAACCAATGAAAAGGAAATATGCCACAGTCACACTGCTCACAATGCAAATACATGGCATAGAGAGCGGCATTCCCGTGGGACCTGCGGGCACCGACAGAGATCACTAAGTCGCGGTCTGCATTTTCCATGCTGTGGGCGGGAGTGGTCAGTCAGATAGACTAAGGGCTGTATTTTAACAAACCTAACGAAATGGTAATCCAAACGCAGGCTCTAGGTTCAGGGGTGTAAGAAATATTTTTGCTATTTTCACTATCACAATTATCGACGCACTTGCTGGCGTTGGCTCGAAAGGGCTAGGTTTTGATGGATAAACAAGTAGTAGGTGGGTCGAGGCTTGGCCCCTCACCGACCAATCAGAACGTGCTCCATGGCGAAATACAGTGCCTTCGGGAAGCATTCAGACCCCTTGACCTTTCTCCCCCATTGCTCAGTTTGGCCGGGCAGCCAGCTCTAGAAAGGGTCTTGGTGGTTCCATACTTCTTCCATTTAACATTTAAGAATGATGGAGGCCAATGTGTTTTTGGGGACCTTCAATGCTGCAGAAATGTTTTGGTACCCTTCCCCAGATCTGTGCCTCGACACAATCCTGTCTCGGACCTCTACGGACAATTCCTTTGACCTCATGGCTTGGTTTTTCTCTGGCATGCATTGTCAACTGTGGGACCTTATATATACAGGTGTGTGCCTTATCAAATCAAGTTCAATCAATTAAATATACCACAGGTAGACTCTAATCGAGATGTTTCTACAACTCAAGGATAATCAATGGAAGGATGCACCTGACCGCAATTGCGAGTCTCAAAGCAAAGGGTGTGAATAGTTATGTAAATAAGATATTTCTGTGTTATATTTTTTATAAATTTGCTAACATTTCTAAAAACATTATGGGGTATTGTGTGTAGATTGCTGAAATAATGTGTTTTAATAAATTTTTTAATAAGGCTGTAACGTAACAAAATGTGGAAAAGTTAAGGCGTCTGAATACTTTCTGAAGGCACTGTATGTGTTTGTTTCAAGTTGTGTATTTACAGTATTTTATGTATTGCCTTGGAATCAACTCCAATTCCAATGTTAGTGCATTTCAGGTAAAATAACAACTCAATGTTTATATCCCAGGACGTCAGCCTAGGAGGAGATGACTAGAAAGGATTCGGTTGACCGTTTTATTTTACCCGAAATGCACAAGGTCTAATCCACACATAAAACGGTCAACCGAATCCTTTCTAGTCATCTCCTCCTTCTAGGCTTTTTCTTCTTTGGACTTTATAAATTTGTCCTATTTAGCTAGCTAACTTGCTGTTGCTAGATCATTTGTCCTGGGATATAAACATTGAGTTGTTATGTATTGTGTCCCCCCACAATACAATTGGTTCAGAGTTTGTTTTGATATTTCAACCTGCGTGTCGTGATCGTGTTTGGTGTGGGGGGACAAAATCAATTTGCGCACGATGGCACATGCGGACGCGCGGTTTGGGCATGGTGTAAGAAGATTGGTTGTAATAAAATTAAACGAAAAACAAGCAATATGTTTGTTTTTTAAACAACAACAACTACAAATGTAAAATGTAACGATATAAAATCGGCAGCATAAAAAAGACACGGATTGCTTTTGAACCAGCCTTCATTATAGTAGGCCTAAGGAAGGGCTTGGGTTTTGAACATTTAAAACGGAAAACAAGCAATTGTTACAGAAAACCTCTAAATACGAGGTTCACCAGTATTCACAGAGGTTCTCCTCACATTTCATGATTGGGCATGGACACGTAGCCTACATCATAGAGAGGGTTCTACGCATGTCCAAAATGGGACCTGCATGTATAAAATAATGTGGGCCTGCCTACAATGCATAGATAAAAAGGGAGTTCAGTTTTACTCCTCTCAAATGTTATATTTTAATAAAGGTTTGGTGATTAAGACTTATTTCCAGGAGGTCTCAAGAGCCAAACCCTTTATCGAGAGTATTGACTACTTTGCGATTGCAATTGGGCAGGACAAAAAAAGCCTTCATTGAGAGGAGGGGAGGCTATGCTTGGTTTTTAACCAACTAAAACGGAATGGAAAAAACAACAACTTTTTTTTGTTTTTAAATACAATTTATACAGGCACCAAAAGCAGGGCTACTCTTGTTTCATGCGCATATGGGAACTGTGCATCACAGCTGGATAGGCTGGGTTTCCGCTGTCAAAATTCCTGAAATAAACAACTGCGTTACCACTAAAACCAGCTTTTGGTTGGTCTTAATAATCCCTACCAGCGCTGCCTGAAATTAGCACTTTGGATCATGTCACCTGAGCGCAAGTGTGCTGATGTTAGACAGGTAAATTGCCAAACCTGGCGTTGAGGCTGCAAAATGCCAGTGGGCCAGTTTTTACATGACGAAACTGCAAACAAACATACTTTTGAAACTAGTGCCGCCTTAACGCCAGCCGAAAATAGAGCCCTTAATCTTAATGCCCCACAGATTATTTCGAAACAGACTCATTGCTGGGACCACACAACTAATTGCTTCAGTAGAATAAACAAATGTACATATGAGTTGTGTAAACAGTAACACACATTATTTGCATACTAAGCACAAGTTTGTTTCAGAAATCTTTTCCCTGTTTATGGGTTAATTTGCTTTATAGTGTATAATGCATGACCATATGGAGATGGTAATTCCTGTGCAAACACAGTGTCTGCTCTGATCTATAGAGCCCCACAATGGACGCATCATAATATCCATAAAACCTAGCGGTCAAACACGGAAATGGTTCCAATCGTTCACCAATCATTTTTCCCATAGGGGATTTTAGAACCACTTCAAACAAGGTCTGTGTTTCATGTAGGCTTTCCCTGTCGAGATGTTTTGATAACCCTGTAAATCTCTCCTGGACAAGGTAACTACCCTTATTTTACCAGATCCTCTTCTCCTTTCGGTCTATATTTAATCCCTCATAATTTCTACCAACTATATGAACGAAGTGAACTATATTTCAATTCATGGTGTCAGAATGCTCTACCGTATTAAAGAAATTCAGAACTAACTTGTTAAATCATAAATGAATAAGCATATTTGTTTGACAAGAATGCACCTAGTCACCCATCAATCACATCAAACACCTGAGCTCCAACAATTTCATTGTTTTAAAGAAATCTAAATAGCATAACATAAAATATAAGCATCTGACTTGAAGTAAACATGAAATGATTTATTCATCAAGCCACACACCTGGGACATCGAAGAGCACCATATGAACAATTATTACTATCCGAGAGCGAACAGATTCTTCTATGCTTCCCATTTTAGGAATTAGACCAGCACAAATAATACAACATGTAAATTAACATATTGTGATTTTGGTGGGTGGGTTACAAATGGAGAAACTGAATGCGTAAGGTAGGTTTAATATAAAATACTAGGTCAACTCCAGCACAATGAGAAACACACTTAACGGACTCAGAACAAGGAGCCATGACTAAACGCAGCTATATCAGCAACCTTCTTGTCAATTTAACAGGTCCATGTTGCTGCTGTCAATTGTGAGCAGCACATTTACCACTGCATTCAGTCTGAACCCCAGATCAAGCAGGAGGACAGCATTACACAGGTGAGTCTAGACGTTATCAAATCAAGAAGAACAAGTGAAGGAAGCAGCATAGGGGAAATGGGTGAAGGTAGGGTGGGTTTATAGAGATCAGATGGAGAGTTCCAAAGTGTCCGAAATTGAGGGACCAAATTGCATAATGGCATAGTGTGGAATAAGGGGTAGCTAGAGAGATGGTTGGCCATGAAATACACTTAAAATTGGGTGCTTCTGCACCCCTTTTAGGTCGTTGTCACAAATATCCAGCCCATGTCCAGTCATTCTCGGGGTCTCTGTGTGTGTCCATCAACGTCATTCCGTCTCAGTTGCAGCATTCAAATCATGGTCATCGTGTGTCTGTGAATCGAAACATTAAAGAGGATGACAGATCATAGCACTTCCACAAATTGAGCCATACACATCACAACTTAAGCATTGAGGACAGCGTTTCGTTGACAACATGGTGGTTTACACTGTGTCTACCGTGTGTGAATGATGGAAGAATCTTACCCCAGCTGTAGGTCCATTTGTGACT
The DNA here is from genome assembly GCF_045679555.1 of Salvelinus alpinus. Classification (NCBI taxonomy): domain Eukaryota; kingdom Metazoa; phylum Chordata; class Actinopteri; order Salmoniformes; family Salmonidae; genus Salvelinus; species Salvelinus alpinus. Next base: position 2,614,308 of record NC_092097.1, read on the forward strand.
CCTTTCAGGAAACTAGGCATATGTCACGCATCTCTACTTCACAGGAGAGCCATTTGAATGTAAACTTTTTTTAAATAAGAATACGTTTTTTGGAATATATGAACTTTCATGTGCCTTAATAACAAACTTGTATGCCATCTGTAAATACAAATAAAATGGTTAAATTACGAGCCTAGTTGGTTTAGCCACGGAAAAAGCGAGGAACCTTCCCACTAGCCATGATTGGCTGAGATAATGGATGGGCTGGACATGCCGAGAGATGAGTTCTGATTGGTCTGCCATGTAGCACGCTTCTGTCTATAACATGAGCTGGTCAGTATGTGTAGGTAATGCCCGGTGGTATTAGAGTATGATAGGTAAAGAGATTGCAAATATATCCGGATTACATCTTCAAACTAAGGGTAACCATGGCATCTGTGACAGAGAGGGAGAAGCGTCCATCCATGTATATGGGTAAGATAGTCTAGATAGCTACATTTTCAGATATTACACTTTCAGATATTACACATTTCTAATTTTGTCAAAGTTGTTTTCAAGTTAAAGCGTACTGTTAACTAGCTAGCTAACATTAGCTGGCTGGCTCGCTAGCTAGCTAACGTTACGTGTATGATCTGTGTAGTAATATTATTTGTATCTCAGAGCTATTTGCACTGCTAGTTATAGTCGAGTGTTAGCTAGATAGCTAACATTGCACCTGGTTGGCTAGCTACCTGGAGATTCATGTAGGGTAGTAACATTATGAGTTGGGATTGTGGTTCATTGTTTAGCTAGCTAGCTACATGTCTAAACAAAAGACTCCACTCTGCAAGTAACCATTTCAATAGAATGTTCATGATGTTAATGCGACAACTGTCGAAAGATGTAGGGAGCTTCGTAAATTCACTATGGCTATCTATTCTGATTTCAGAGCACTCTCTTGAGTGTGCCAGAGCGCAGAATAACTGACCAATTTACAAACGCTCAACACCCGTTGAATATGGCCGTTGTCAGTAAATGTTGGCAAAAAAGCATAATTAAATTGTTGCCAGCAGCACAGATACAGTCACCAAAGCTCTGGATTACAAAAACAGCCTAACCAGCTCTGCTAGGGAGAGTAAAATGTTCAGAGTGAGCTGATCTCTCATTTGTGTCTGGAAATAGCTAGCAAGCTAGCCAACGTTAGCCAGTTAGCTTGGGTCCTTGACTGCTATTGTTAGGTCAGAATGCTCGGATCAACTCTACTCTTCTGCCAGAGCGTCCAGTGTGCACTCTGAACGCTCCGAGAGTGAAACGCTCTGACTTTATGAACAGACGACCTGACAACGCTCTTGAGTTTACGAACGCCCAGAGCGCACTCTGGCACTCCAGATCGAATTTACGAACACACCCGTAGTATAAACCAGCCATTAGTCTTGAAATCTTTGGTTGTTTAGAACATGGCCTCACATGTGAGTCCCTCGAGAGATGGGTGGGGCTAAGGCTTAAGAGGGTGTGAACTATGCTGAATGAGTGTAGACAAAGAAGAGCTTGCCAGTAGGTTTACGAAAATATTCAAGGGCCATTTTCACAAAAGTGAGGTTATAATTTTATTCATTTTCAAGGCAGAATAACTTTCCTATTGTTCCTCAACTGTAGTGTATTATATACAATTTTCTAACTCTGAGGTCTTTGATTCCAACAAAACAATTTCTTGAGATGCTTGCTCTCAAAGTCCTGCTTGAATGTCTCAGGGCCTGCGTCTATATAGGTCAAGTACATAATAAAGGAAGTTAACAATCTGTGGCTTAGACTGAATTCAAAGTTGACACAAATGTAAACTAAGCAATACGAAGCAACAAACGACTACACATATGAAAGACTGTATCACACAGGCCAGTACAATAGCCTACACATTGAGAGGAACCTAAAGGCACGTACAGTACCAACCAATATTACTAACCTGACAGACAGGGCAGGTGTGGTCCAGCGCTGCCTTGGCTGCAGTCCTCTGGTCTGCAGCTGCTCCCTTATTCTTAGCAGCCGCCACCTTGGCATCAGTCAACAATTCAACTTAAACTTGAGAGTGGAGCTTGCGCTCCAGTTGTATCCATAGTATAGAATAATAACTAAAAGGGTGGGCAGCTCCAGATCTGTCAGGAATGTGTGTAAGCGTTTGTTCCAGCTCAGTTCATACCTGATTACAAATCATAGCCTATCGCTGGGATTTGTTATATTGATTATTAAAGTTAGGTGTAATAGCTGGGCTGTGACAAAACCTTTCACACACTCCTGCTCTTCAGGACTTCCTGCAATGACACACAGACCAAAGCAGGAGAATAGTGTTCCAGGTTGAAACAGTTGAGTGATAAGACTCAAGCACACCCATTGGCCTGGAATAGAGAAGGTGCAAATAAGGTTTGCAATTTGGCATCAATAATATGATAGTTGTTCGACCTCAAAGGCAAACTTGTGTGAATACCAATGAATTTAAAACCCACCATAGCAGATAGGACTAAATAACTTTACATAATGTAACCTTGCCCACTACCTATACTAATGATCTGCTGTCCAAGGGGTAACAGCAAACAGATCGATATCTTCCTGCAGTAAAGTAAGCACACTATTGACTCAAGAGAGGATGCTAATCAGTCCATCTTTGAAACCGTTCAAAAAGCCAGAAGAGAAATAATACAGCCAGCTAGTGTAGCTTCAAGTAGTACTTGAAGTAGGAAACCCACACCTCACCCACAGGCACAAACATGATCAAGAATGCCTAGCCCTAGCTTCACCATTTAAGTTAGCTAGCTAGTTCAATTGAAAAGCCAAAGAACGCTAAGCTAGTTTTTATGAATTTGTCATGCATTTAAATGGCTAAACAAATAGATGGCTAATGTAGTCATTTAGCCAGACTAATTTTGCCAATTAGATAACCATGAACTTGCTAGCTATATAACAGGTACTGTGTACATTTAAAACTTGCCGCAGACAGTTCACAGAATTGTCCATTTAAACAACTTTATTCATTACAAAATGTTGCTGACATTAGATAGTTCATCCAGATATTCTTACCTTTGCCTCGATTTGGCAGTCGTCCAGATCATCATGGCCCTGCTGAGTGATGTGAAGCTTGAGACGGGCATTCGTAGTTATGTATGATAGCCACATCAGCAGCTAATTATCATTTACATTTGTGGGGGTAAATACCGGAGAATATATTGATAAAAGTCACCTTGTCCGAGAGAGTTATCAAAACATCATGACAGGGTAAGCCTACACAAAACACAGTCCTTATTTTAAGTGTTTCTAATAATCCCCTATGGGAAAAATGAATGGTGGAAAAACTATTGGAACAATTTCTGTGTTTGACAGCTAGGTATCATGGGAATTATGATTGACAATGTAGTACTCTATACAGCTCACCTCTTTATGCTCCTCGCATAAACCTATACTTGAACCCACTATCTGCGTACCAAATGGCACCCTATGTCCCATACATAGTGCAGTACATTTGACCAGGGCCCATAGTGCTCTGGTCAAAAGTAGTGCACTATGTAGGGAATAGAGTGCCATTTGTGAGGCAGACCTTCTCTCTGAAGCAGAAGCTCCACAAAGCAAGCAAAAATGGAAGTTTACAACTACGGCGCAGAGCGTGCGTCAAAAGGTGGCCGGTTCCATATTAATGTTGCCGGTTCCATGAGCTTCTTGGACAACAACAGTATGTACCGCTCCTGTTTTTGTAATCCAGAGCGTTGGTGACTGTAACTGTGCTGCTGGCAACAATGTAATTATGCTTTTTTGCCGACATTTACTGACACTGGCCATATTCAACAGGTGTTGAGCGTTCGTAAATCCGTCAGTTATTCTGACGTGGAAACAACGTTGATTCAACCAGTGTGTGCCCGGTTGGAATTGCGTGGCCGTCTGTTAAAATCTCGCGGTGATCCCATATTAAAAACATATGCATTCGCTGTTTTGGGATAAAAGCATCTGCTAAGTATTATATTACATTCAACACAAGTATCCTAATAAATATTGCATCACAGACCGTGTACATGTATCATGCATGCTCCATCAACACGGGGGCCCCTCGGGGTTATGTGCTTAGTCCACTCCTGTACTCCCTGTTCACCCACGACTGTTTGGCATCGCATGACTCCAACCGCATCATCAAGTTTGCTGACGACACCACAGGGATAGGACTGAACACCGACAACGATGAGGCAGACTATAAGGAGGAGGTCAGAGACCTGGCAGTGTGGTACCAGGACAACAACCTCTACCTCAGCGTCAACAAGACAAAGGAGCTCATCGTGGACTACAGGAAATGAACTGGCGAGCACGCCCCCATTCAAGTACCTCGGTGTCCACATCACTAAGGAATTAACATGGTCCACACACACCCAAACAGTTGTGAAGATGGCACAACCGCGCCTCTTCCCCCTAAGGAGGCTGAAAATATTTGGCACGAGCCGGCACATCCTCAGCTGCACCATTGAGAGCATCTTGACTGGCTGCATCACCACTTCGTACGGCAACTGCAAGGCACCCGACCGCAAGGCGCTACAGAGGGTGGTGAGTACAGCCCAGTACATCGCCAGGTGGTGATACCAGGTGGTGTCAAAGAAATCATGCACCAGTCTGGACCCAAAAGGACACTGAACAGCTTCTACCCTCAATGCCATAAAACTGCTAAACAAGACTAAATAAACAAGACTGCTAAATAGCTACCCGGACTACCTGTACTTTTTTGCGCTAACTCTCTTGCACTGACTCTATGCACACACACACTGGACTCTACCCACACACTCACAAATACTTACACTGACACCCCAACACACACATACACACACTACATAAGCCCACACACACACACATAACAATCGCATACATGCATACTGATGCCACACACGTGTACATTAACACACACGCTCACACACATACACTGCTGCTACTGTCTTATCTATCCTGTTGCCTAGTCACTTTACCCCTACCTATAAGTACAGTTGAAGTCGGAAGTTTACATACACCTTAGCCAAATACATTTAAACTCAGTTTTTCACAATTCCTGACATTTAATCCTAGTAGAAATTCCCTGTCTTAGATCAGTTAGGATCACCACTTTATTGTAAGAATGTGAAATGTCAGAATAATAGTAGAGAGAATGATTTATTTCAGCTTTAATTTCTTCCATCACATTCCCAGTTGGTCAGAAGTTTACATACACTCAATTAGTATTTGATAGCATTGCTTTTAAATTGTTTAACTTGTGTCAAACGTTTCGGGTAGCCTTCCACAAGCTTCCCACAATAGGTTGGGTGAATTTTGACCACTCCAACACCTTGACTTTGTTGACCTTAAGCCATTTTGCCACAACTTTGGAAGTATGCTTGGGGTCATTGTCCATTTGGAAGACCCATTTGCGACCAGGCTTTAACTTCCTGACTGAAGTCTTGAGATGTTGCTTTAATATATCCACATACTTTTCCTTTCTCATGATGCCATCTATTTTGTGAAGTGCACCAGTCCCTCCTGCAGCAAATCACCCCCACGACATGATGCTGCCACCCCAGTGCTTCATGGTTGAGAGGGTGTTCTTCAGCTTGCAAGCCACCCCTTTTTTCCTCCAAACATAATGATGGTCATTATGGCCAACCAGTTCTATTTTTGTTTCATCAGACCGGAGGACATTTCTCCAAAAAGTACTATCTTTGTACTTTGCAGTTGCAAACCGTAGTCTAGATTTTTTATGGCAGTTTTGGAGCAGTGGCTTCTTCCTTGCTGAGCGGCCTTTCAGGTTATGTCAATATAGGACTCATTTTACTGTGGATATAGATAATTTTAGACCTGTTTCCTCCAGCATCTTCACAAGGTCCTTTGCTGTTGTTCTGGGATTGATTTGCACTTTTCTCACCAAAGCACCTTCATCTCTAGGAGACAGAACCCGTCTCCTTCCTGAGCAGTACGACAGCTGCGTCGTGGTCATGGTGTTTATACTTGAGTACTATTGTTTGTACAGATGAACGTGGAACCTTCAGGCTTTTGAAAATTGCTCCCAAGGATGAACCAAACTTGTGGAGGTCTACAATTTTTTTTATGAGGTCTTGGCTGATTTCTTTTTATATTCCCATGATGTCAAGCAAAGAGGCACTGAGTTTGAAGGTAGGTCTTGAAATACATCCACAGGTACACCTCCAATTGACTCAAATGATGTCTGTCTGTAAACAATTGTTGGAAAAATTACTTGTGTCATTCACAATGTAGATGTCCTAATCGACTTGCCAAAACTATAGTTTGTTAACAAGACATTTGTGGAGTGGTTGAAAAACAATTTTTAATGACTCCAACCTAAGTGTATGTAAACTTCCGACTTCAACTGTACATACAGTGCCTTCAGAAAGTATTCACACCGCTTGACTTTTTCCACATTTTGCTGTGTTTCAGCCTGAATTTTAAATGGATTAAATAGAGATTTTGTGTCACTGGCCTTCACACAGTACACCATAATGCCAAAGTAGAATTATGTTTTTAGATTTTTTTTACAAAATTATTTTACATTTAAAGCTGAAATATCTTGAGTCAATAAGTATTCAACCCCTTTATGTCTAGCCTAAATGGGGTAAAAAAAATTCCTTAACAAGTCACTACTCACTCTGTGTGCAATAATAGTATTTAACATGATTTTTGAATGACAACCTCATCTCTGTACCCCACACATACAAATATCTGTAAGGTTCCTCAGTTGAGCAGTCAATTTTAAACAAAGATTCAACCACAAAGACCAGGGAGGTTTTCCAATGTCTCACAAAGAAGGGCATATACAGTGCATTCAGAAAGTATTCAGACCCCTTGACTTTTTCCACATTTTGTTACGTTTCAGCAACGTACAGAGAGATCCGTGATGAAAACCTGCTCCAGAGCGCTCAGGACGTCAGACTGGGGCGAAGGTTCACCTTCCAACAGGACAATGACCCTAAGCACACAGCCAAGACAATGTAGGAGAGTGGCTTCGGGACAAGTCTCTGAATGTAGCTGTGCAGCAACGCTCCCCATCCAACCTGACAGAGCTTGAGAGGATCTGCAGAGAAGAATGGGAGAAACTCCCCAAATACAGGTGTGCCAAGCTTGTAGCGTCATACCCAAGAAGACTTGGGGCTGTTATCGCTGTCAAAGGTGCTTCAACAAAGTGCAGAGTAAAGGGTCTGAATACTTAAGTAAATGTGATATCAGTTTATGTTTTATAAATTTGCCAAAATTACAGAAAAACTGTTTTTGCTTTGTCATCATGGGGTATTGTGTGTAGATTGATGAGGGGAAAAAACGATGTAATCCATTTTAAAATAAGGTTGTAATGTAACAAATGTGGAAAAAGTCAAGGTTACGTTACAGCCTTATTCTAAAATGGATTAAATCGTTTTTTTCCCTTCATCAATCTACACACAATACACAATAATGACAAAGCGAAACGGTTTTTGAAAATTTTTGCAAATGTGTAAAAACGGAAATATCACATTTACATTAGTATTCAGACCCTTTACTCAGTACTTTGTTGAAGCACCTTTGGCAGCGATTACAACCTTGAGTCTTGAGTATTGCGCTACAATCTAAGTACACCTGTATTTGGGGAGTTTCTCCCATTCTTCTCTGGAGTGTTGCTACACAGCTATTTTCAGGTCCCTCCAGAGATGTTAGATCGGGTTCAAGTCCAGGCTCTGGCTGGGCCACTCAAGGACATTCAGTGACTTGTACCCAAGCCACTCCTGCGTTGTCTTGGCTGTGTAGTTTGGGTTGTTGTTCTGTTGAAAGGTGACCTGCTTGGAGCAGGTTTTCATCAAGGATCTCTCTGTACTTTCCCTGGATCCTGACTAGTCTCCCAGTCCCTGCCCCTGAAAAACATCCCCAGAACATGATGCTGCCACCACCATGCTTCACCGTAGGGATGGTGCCAGGTTTCCTCCAGATATGATGCTTCGCATTCAGGCCAAAGACTTATTGGTTTCATCATACCAGAGAATCTTATTTCTTCTCATGGTCAGAGTCCTTTAAGTGCCTTTTGGCAAATTCCAAGCGGGCTGTCATGTGCATTTTACTGAGGAGTGGCTTCTGTCTGGACATTCTAACATAAAGGCCTGGTTGGTGGAGTGCTGCAGAGATGGTTGACCTTCTGGAAGGTTCTCCCATCTCCACAAAAGAACTCTGGATTCTTGGTCACCTCCCTGACCAAGGCCCTTCTCCTCAGATTGCTCAGTTTGGCCGGGCAGCCAGCTTTAGGAAGAGTCTTGGTGGTTCCGAACTTCTTCCATTTAAAAATGTTGGAGGCCACTGTGTTCTTGGGGACCTTCAATCCTGTAGACATCTTTTCAGATCTGTGCCTTGATACAATTCTGTATCAGAGCTCTACGGACAATTCATTCCTCACGGCTTGGTTTTTGCTCTGACATGCACTGTCAACTGTGGGACCTTATATAGACAGGTGTGTGCCTTTCCAAATCATGTCCAATCAATTCAATTTACCACAGGTGGACTCCAATCAAGTTGATCAATGGAAACAGGATGCACCTGAGCTCAATTGATTGCTCAGTCTCATAGCAAAGGGTCTGAATACTTACGTGAAGAAGGTATTTCAGTTTTACATTTGTTATACTTTTACAAAAACCTGTTTTCGCTTTCTCATTTTGGGTTATTGTGTGTAAATTGATGAGAATTTTGTTTTTGATCCATTTTAAAATAAGGCTGTAACTTAACAAAATGTGGAAAAGGGAATGGGTCTGAATATTTTGCAAATGTACTCTATTAGTAGGCGGGTAAAACAAAAAAAAGCAGACATTGAATATCTCTTTTTGAGCATGGTGAAGTTATTAATTACACTTTGGATTGTATATCAATATACCCAGTCACTAAAAAGATACAGGCGTCCTTCCTAACTCAGTTGCCGGAGAGGAAAGAAACTGCTCAGGGATTACACCATGAGGCCAATGGTGACATTAAAACAGTTACAGAGTTTAATGGCTGTGATAGGAGAAAACTGAGGATGGATCAACTAAATTGTAGTTACTTCACAATACTAACCTAAATTAAAGAGTGAAAAGAAGGAAGCCTGAACAGAATAAAAATATTCCAAAACATGGATCCAACAATTGGCAGATAAATGTTCTTCAATAAAGGTTCAAATATTATTTTTTTTACTTAATGTCCTGAATACAAAGCGTTATGTTTTGGTCAAATCCAACACAACACATCACTGAGTACCACTCTTCATATTTTCAAGCATGGTGGAGGCTGCATCATGTTGCTTGCCATATGCTTGTCATCGGCAAGGACTAGGGAGTTTTTTGGATAAAAAGGACCTAAAAAGGACCGGAATAGAGCTAAGCACAGGCAAAATCATAGAGGAAAACTTGGTTCAATCTGCTTTCCATGTCACGTTCCTGACCTGTTTTCTCTTATTTTTGTATGTGTTTAGTTGGTCAGGGCGTGAGTTGGGGTGGGCATTCTATGTTATGTGTTTCTATGTTTGTTTAAATGGGTTGCCTGATATGGTTCTCAATTAGAGGCAGGTGTTTGACATTTCCTCTGATTGAGAACCATATTAAGGTAGGATGTTCTCACTGTTTGTTTGTGGGTGATTGTATCTCGTGTCTGTATGTGTTACCACACGGGACTGTTTCGTTTGTGTAGTCTGTTCCTGTTCGTGCGTTCTTCGTGTTTATGTAAGTGCTCAAGTTCAGGTCTGTCTACGTCGTTTTGTTGTTTTGTAATTTTTCAAGTATATTTTCGTGTTAGTGTTCGTTTACGTCTTGTTAAATAAATTCATGTCTTCATCACCCGCTGCGTCTTGGTCCAATCTCTCTCCGCAAGACGAACGTTACATTCCAACATACACATTTACCTTTCAGCAGGACAATAACCTAAAACACCATTCCAAATATACACTGGAGTTGCTTATCAAGAAGACATTGAATGTTCCTGAGTGGCCTAGTTACAGTTTTGACTTAAATCGGCTTGAAAATATATGGCAAGACTTGAAAATGGCTGTCTAGCAATGATCAACAACAAACTAGACAGAGCTGGATTTTTTTTTTTTATAATAATGTGCAAATATTGTACAATTCAGGTGTGCAAAGCTCAGAGATTTACCCAGAAAAACAAACAGCTGTAATCGCTGCCAAAGGTAATTCTAACATGTATTGACTCAGGGTGTTGAATACTCATCTAATCAAGATTTATTCGATTATTTACAAAAAAGTACAATTAAATACTTTTTTATCCCACCGTGTAACACAACAAAATATGGAAAATGTCAAGGGGTGTGAATCATTTCTGAAGGCACTGTAGCTACCTGCATAATCCACTTGGTACTGGTACTCCCAGTATCTAGCCATTTTATTTTTACTCGTTATTGTTATTTGTTATTCACTGTATTTATTCATCGTCTCACTATTGCTATTTTTAAATTGTATTTTTTATCTTTATCTTTACCTCCGCATTGTTAGAAAAGGACTGGTAAGTAAGCGTTTTACTGTTAGTCTACACCTGTTGATTACGAAGCATGCGCCAAATAGGATTTGATTTGAGATTAATAATATAAATCTCCCTCCTCACGGACAAACAACTGCCACGCTTTACGATGATGGATGTGGCTGGAGGCGGGGTGTCAGTTCTCTCCCAGCGGCAGTGGGCCTGTCACGGGCCTGATGTCTGCTTTGATCAGACCTCCTGTGTACACCAAACACCTCCATCACAGGATAAAGGCTGCATCTCACATGGCCTTGCTCTTTATATTCCTTTTATAGTGCACTACTTTTGACCAGAATAAGGTGCCCATTGGGACGCAGTCAGAGAGAGCTGAGGAGGAACAGTTGGAGCAGCTGAGCAGGGATGGACCGCTTCATGTCCTGACAATAACCAACATAACACAATCGGGAACAGAAACACACGAGCACGGACACCGCGAGATGCATACGTTATCGCATGTTCAGATGCACACACTTGCTCAAATGCAGAGATGCTGGATGGCTGAGAAAGAAAAAAAACACTTTTGCACACATACGAACGCACAGACACGCACTCTCACACACACACACCGACCAGACAAACACACAGAGGTGAGAGCAGGAACTGTACTCTACTATCAGAGCATACCAAAAGCTTCAGACATGCTTTTTGTTTCGCAACCTTTTTTTAACTTCACCTCTCTAGCTAATTTAAATGCTAATGTATCCTAACCTTTTCGCTGCTCCGCAAAGCTAACAATTGCTAACAATCTGCTGGGTCCCCTTTTAAAATTGAGCTTTGGGGCAATTAGCTCAGCTAGCGTCGGGAAGCAGCGTGAGGAATGAATGAACAGAGGGACGATTGAGAGAAATTGAATATTAGCAGTTCACTGGAAAAGGGCATATTTAGCCTTTAAGGGCATGGGACTGAATAGGGGGGGCAGTGGGAGATTAAAGGGGTGTGAGGAGGAGCAGATAGGTGAGGAGACGAAAGGAGAGGATAGATAAGAAAGGTGGAGAGGGAGAATGAGGCCAAAATAAGCTAGAGAACAGAAAATAGAGAAATGAAAAAGAAAAGGAGGAGATGAGAGCATGATGACAGACAGAAGGACCGGGATCAGATAGTGCGAATTGATTTAGGTCAGCCTGACAATTGATGGACTGGCTGAGATTTGGGAGGTTTAGAGGGGCAGGTCTAAGGGAGGGGGGCATGACTGAGAATGACAGCATCAGAATTACAGAATAACCATGACATAGTGCTAAAAGTTTAACCAAATGCTTTTTTAAATAACTAATTGACTGACTACGACCTCTTTTTTTTCTCTCTTCTGTGCGCTCAATCACCGTTTGTACAGTTTCTCTAGAGAGATTCTTCTATGGAACATGTCCAACTCATCATATCATCATAGTTAAGCGCAGAAAATGTGGTAATTAACTACAATGAACAGAATCCATTGTGCCTACAGCTGCCTGTTCTCATTGGTTCTTGCCGGGCAAGCCTGTGGGGCTGGCAGTCAGACATGGAGAGGAAGGCTACCAAGACTTTCTACTTTTCAGCCCCTACCTACATGTACATAGTACTTCAATCAATCAATCACCTAACCAAACCTACATGTACTGTACATACACTATATATACAAAGGTATTTGGACACCCTTTCAAATTAGTGGATTTGGCTATTGACAAGTGCATAAAATCGAGCACACAGTCATGCAATCTCCATAGACAAACATTGGCAGTAGAATGACCTTACTGAAGAGCTTAGTGACTTTCAACGTGGCTCGGTAATAGTATGCCACCTTTCCAACAAGTCAGTTTGTCAAATTTCTGCTCTGCTAGCGCTGCCCCATTCAACTGTAAGTGCTGTTATTGTGGAGTGGAAATTTCCTGGAGCAACAACGGCTCAGGTGCGAAGTGGTAGGCCACACAAACTCACAGAATGGGGCCGAGTGCTGAATGGGGCCGAGTGCTGAAGCACAGAGCGCGTAAAAATCGTCTGTCCTCGGTTGCAACACTCACTACCAAGTTCCCAACTGCCTCTGGAAGCAAGGTCAGCACAGGAACTGTTCGTCGGGAGCTTCATGAAATGGGTTTACATGGCCGGGCAGCCGCACACAAGCCTAAGATCACCATTTGCAATGCCAAGCGTCGGCTGGAGTGGTGTAAAGCTCACCGCCATTGGACTCTGGAGCAGTGGAAATACGTTCTCTGGAGTGATGAATCACGCTTCACCATCACCAGTCGGACGGACTAATCTGTGTTTGGCGGATGCCACGAGAACGCTACCTGCTCCAATGTATAGTGCCAACTATAAAGTTTGGTGGAGGAGGAATTATGGTCTGGGGCTGTTTTTCATGGTTCGGTCTAAGCCCCTTAGTTCCAGTGAAGGGACATTTTTACGCTACAGAAAACATTATAAATTATTCTGTGCTTCCAACTTTGTGGAGACGGTTTGGGGAAGGTCCTTTTCTGTTTCAGCATGCCAATTACATTAAAAAAAAAAAAAAGTTTGTTAATTTAACCTTTTATTTAACTAGGCAAATCAGTTAAGAATAAATTCTTATTTACAATGACGGCCTACCCCGGCCAAACCTGGACAACGCTGGGCCAATTGTTCAAACCAGGGACTGTAGTGATGCCTCTTGCACTGAGATGCAGTGCCTTAGACCGCTGCGCCACTCGGGAGCCCCTGTGCACAAAGCGAAGTCCATACAGAATTGGCTTGTCCAGATCGGTGTGGAAGAATTTGACTGGCCTGCACAGAGCCCTGACCTCAGCCCCATCGAACACCTTTCGGATGTATTGGAACGCAGACTGCAAGCCAGGCCTAATCGTCCAACATTAGTACCCGACCTCAGTAATGCTCTTGTGGTTGAATGGAAGCAAGTCCCCGCAGCAATGTTCCAACATCTAGTGGAAAGCCTTTCCAGAAGAGTGGAGGCTGTTATAGCAGAAAAGGGGGGACCAACTCTATAGTAATGCCCATGAGAAGTTTGACGAGCAGGTGTACACATATATTTGGTCATGTACTGTATTACCTCAATCAATCACCCCAACTACCTCGTATCCCAGTACACTGACTCGGTACCTGCACTCCTTGTATATAGCCTCATTATTGTGTTATTTTATTGTGTTACTGTTTTCTTTTTATCTACAGTATTTGTTAATTTTCTTACTTTTTAACTGCATTGTTGGGAAATCAAATCAAATCAAATCAAATTTTATTAGTCACATACACATGGTTAGCAGATGTTAATGCGAGCGTAGCGAAATGCTTGTGCTTCTAGTTCCGACAATGCAGTAATAACCAACAAGTAATCTAACCTAACAATTCCACAACTACTACCTTATACACACACAAGTGTAAAGGGATAAAGAATATGTACATAAAGATATATGAATGAGTGGTGGTACAGAACGGCATAGGCAAGATGCAGTAGATGGTATAGAGTACGGTATATACATATGAGATGAGTACTGTAGGGTATGTAAACATAAAGTGGCATAGTTTAAAGTGGCTGGTGGTACATGTATTACATAAAGATGGCAAGATGCAGTAGATGATATAGAGTACAGTATATACATATGAGATGGGTAATGTAGGGTATGTAAACATTATATTAAGTGGCATTGTTTAAAGTGGCTAGTGGTACATTTTTACATAATTTCCATCAATTCCCATTTTTAAAGTGGCTGGAGTTGAGTCAGTATGTTGGCAGCGGCCGCTAAATGTTAGTGGTGGCTGTTTAACAGTCTGATGGCCTTGAGATAGAAGCTGTTTTTCAGTCTCTCGGTCCCTGCTTTGATGCACCTGCACTGACCTCGCCTTCTGGATGATAGCGGGGTGAACAGGCAGTGGCTTGGGTGGTTGTTGTCCTTGATGATCTTTATGGCCTTCCTGTGACATCGGGTGGTGTAGGTGTCCTGGAGGGCAGGTAGTTTGCCCCCGGTGGTGCGTTCTGCAGACCTCACTACCCTCTGGAGAGCCTTACGGTTGTGGGCGGAGCAGTTGCCGTACCAGGCGGTGATACAGCCCGACAGGATGCTCTCGATTGTGCATCTGTAGAAGTTTGTGAGTGCTTTTGGTGACAAGCCGAATTTCTTCAGCCTCCTGAGGTTGAAGAGGCGCTGCTGCGCCTTCTTCACGACGCTGTCTGTGTGGGTGGACCAATTCAGTTTGTCCGTGATGTGTACACCGAGGAACTTAAAACTTTCCACCTTCTCCACTACTGACCCGTCGATGTGGATAGGGGGGTGCTCCCTCTGCTGTTTCCTGAAGTCCACAATCATCTCCTTTGTTTTGTTGACGTTGAGTGTGAGGTTATTTTCCTGACACCACACTCCGAGGGCCCTCACCTCCTCCCTGTAGGCCGTCTCGTCGTTGTTGGTAATCAAGCCTACCACTGTAGTGTCATCCGCAAACTTGATGATTGAGTTGGAGGCGTGCATGGCCACGCAGTCGTGGGTGAACAGGGAGTACAGGAGAGGGCTCAGAACGCACCCTTGTGGGGCCCCAGTGTTGAGGATCAGCGGGGTGGAGATGTTGTTACCTACCCTCACCACCTGGGGGCGGCCCGTCAGGAAGTCCAGGACCCAGTTGCACAGGGCGGGGTCGAGACCCAGGGTCTCGAGCTTGATGACGAGTTTGGAGGGTACTATGGTGTTAAATGCTGAGCTGTAATCGATGAACAGCATTCTCACATGGGTATTCCTCTTGTCCAGATGGGTTAGGGCAGTGTGCAGTGTGGTTGCGATTGCGTCGTCTGTGGACCTATTGGGTCGGTAAGCAAATTGGAGTGGGTCTAGGGTGTCCGGTAGGGTGGAGGTGATATGGTCCTTGACTAGTCTCTCAAAGCACTTCATGATGACGGAAGTGAGTGCTACGGGGCGGTAGTCGTTTAGCTCAGTTACCTTAGCTTTCTTGGGAACAGGAACAATGGTGGCCCTCTTGAAGCATGTGGGAACAGCAGACTGGGATAAGGATTGATTGAATATGTCCGTAAACACACCAGCCAGCTGGTCTGCGCATGCTCTGAGGACGCGGCTGGGAATGCCGTCTGGGCCTGCAGCCTTGCGAGGGTTAACACGTTTAAATGTTTTACTCACCTCGGCTGCAGTGAAGGAGAGCCCGCAGGTTTTGGTAGGGGGCCGTGTCAGTGGCACTGTATTGTCCTCAAAGCGGGCAAAAAAGTTGTTTAGCCTGTCTGGGAGCAAGACATCCTGGTCCGCGACGGGGCTGGTTTTCTTTTTGTAATCCGTGATTGACTGTAGACCCTGCCACATACCTCTTGTGTCTGAGCTGTTGAATTGCGACTCGATTTTGTCTCTGTACTGGGACTTAGCCTGTTTGATTGTCTTGCGGAGAGAATAGCTACACTGTTTGTATTCGGTCATGCTTCCGGTCACCTTGCCCTGGTTAAAAGCAGTGGTTCGCGCTTTCAGTTTCACGCGAATGCTGCCGTCAATCCACGGTTTCTGGTTTGGGAATGTTTTAATCGTTGCTGTGGGTACGACATCGTCAATGCACTTCCTAATGAACTCGCTCACCGAATCAGCATATTCGTCAATATTGTTGTTGGACGCAATGCGGAACATATTCCAATCCGCGTGATCGAAGCAGTCTTGAAGCGTGGAATCAGATTGGTCGGACCAGCGTTGAACAGACCTGAGCGCGGGAGCTTGTTGTTTTAGTTTCTGTTTGTAGGCTGGAATCAACAAAATGGAGTCGTGGTCAGCTTTTCCGAAAGGGGGGCGGGGGAGGGCCTTATATGCGTCGCGGAAATTAGTATAACAATGATCTAGGGTTTTTCCAGCCCTGGTAGCACAATCGATATGCTGATAGAATTTAGGGAGTTTTGTTTTTAGATTAGCCTTGTTAAAATCCCCAGCTACGATGAATGCAGCCTCAGGGTGTGTGGTTTCCAGTTTACAAAGAGTCAGATAAAGTTCGTTCAGGGCCATCGATGTGTCTGCTTGGGGGGGAATATATACGGCTGTGATTATGACCGAAGAGAATTCCCTTGGTAGATAATGCGGTCGACATTTGATTGTGAGGAGTTCTAGATCAGGTGAACAGAATGACTTGAGTTCCTGTGTGTTGTTATGATGATCACACCACGTCTCGTTAATCATAAGGCATACCCCCCCGCCCCTCTTCTTACCAGAAAGATGTTTGTTTCTGTCGGCGCGATGCATGAAGAAACCAGCTGGCTGCACCGACTCCGTTAGCGTCTCTTGAGTTAGCCATGTTTCCGTGAAGCAGAGCACGTTGCAATCCCTGATGTCTCTCTGGAATGCTACCCGTGCTCGGATTTCATCAACCTTATTGTCAAGAGACTGGACATTGGCGAGTAGTATGCTAGGGAGTGGAGCGCGATGTGCCCGTCTCCGAAGCCTGGCCAGGAGACCGCCTCGTTTGCCCCTTTTACGGCGTCGCACAGGGTCGCCGGCTGGGATCAGATCCATTGTATTGGGTGGAAGGCAAAACACTGGATCCGTTTCGGGAAAGTCATATTCCTGGTAGGAACGATGATGAGTTGACGTTAATCGTATATTCAGTAGTTCCTCCCGACTGTATGTAATGAAACCTAAGATTACCTGGGGTACCGATGTAAGAAATAACACATAAAAAAACAAAATACTGCATATTTTCCAAGGAACGCGAAGCGAGGCGGCCATCTCGTTTCGGCGCCGGATCGTAAGGGCTCGTAAGTAAGGTAAAGTCTACACTTGTTGTATTCGGCGCATGTGACAAATAAAATTGTATTTTACTTTATTTGATTGATAGTTATTTAGCTGTCTTAAAAGTATGACTTATCTACTTTGACGAACTACTAAAATAGTAATTTCGTGAGACAGTAGGCAGCTAGCCAGCTAGGCTAGCCTCTTAGCCTGAACTTACGATGACTCTTTGGGGAGCACAGAGATAGATAACTGGATGGCTGCTACTGCCGGAGCAGAGATGAGATGATAGTAATGTTCTGTATTTTTTTCTTAGTCAACCTTGTGTTCTGTTTCGTCGTGTTCTTGAACGTAGCCCTGTTTCTTTGTGTTCTTGAACGTAGCCCTGTCTTTCATTTTTGTTCATTGATTTCACCTGTGCTAGTTACTCACCTGGTCTCATCAGCTCCTTATTTAGTTCAGTTCATTCTATTTGTGCTTTTGTGAGGTATTGTTTGTTTTTGACTCTATAAAGCCTTTTCCTAGCTCATTTGTGAGAACCAGTTATAGCCTTCAGTCATTGTTTTGGTTTGCCTACCTGTGTATGACCACTGCCTGCCTGTGACCACGATTCCTGCCTTCTGCGAAGGCGAAATAAACACCTGACACGCTCTGCGTGTGAATCTACACCTTTTTCTCCCTGAGTATTCATTACAATGATGACTTGGAATAAAATAATATGTCATCAAGCAACAAAAATATAATATACACAACTGAAATATTTTATTAAAGCAATGTGAATAAAGAATTGTTTATTAATAAAGGATATGTAAATGGGCAGTCTCTACCTGTCATGCCCTGGCCATAGAGGCTTTTAATCTCTATTTTGGGTAGGCCAGGGTGTAACTAGGGTGGGCATTCTAGTTTCTTTATTTCTATGTTTTCTGTTTCTATGTTTTGGCCGGGTATGGTTCTCAATCAGGGACAGCTGTCTATCATTGTCTCTGATTGGGAATCATACGTAGGCAGCCTTTTTCACACCTGTGTTTTGTGGGTAGTTGTTTTCTATATAGTTTATGCACCTTGCAGAACTGTTTCCGTTTCGCCACGTTATTTTGTTCAAGTGTTTTGGTTAATATCATGAACACTTTCCACGCTGCGCTTTGGTCCGATCCTCATTACGACGAGAGCCGTGACACTACCATTATGGGGGTTTTATACATGAAACAAAGTCCTCATACTAAAAACAATATGTGACATACACAACCAAAATATTTTAAGTAGTCATGTAAATAAATTATGGTTAGAGCCTAATTAGTAAAGGGCTGTCACTCCCGTCAACTGTTTTATTCTGTGTCGTTACAGCACTGAACCCACAATTAATTTTTTTGTCAAATAAAAGAGAACCTTAAAAGCACTTGTTGCTCAGCACTACAATGACATCACACTCTACCCTAGGTACCACACTGTGAATGACCCACTCACTGAGTGGACATTGCTAGTAGACAAATTAATATTGGAGAAATGTGGGTTACACATGCTCAGACGCACAGGGGATATGGTGCTACAGGATAGTTCTAATTTAAGAGTCCGGTCATAACTGAGCCAGCCAACCTACGGTTCACAGATTATATCATGAATTAGGCCTGAATTACATGGATGGATGTACGTTTTAAACAAAACGCATCCAACTACAATCTTTGTTCACTTAACGCATAGCACACACGACATCAATCTGATGCAAATCAGACACCTATATCACTGGTGTCCAGACCTGTGACAGAGACATCAGTTCATGTAGCCTGCAGTCTTTCTAACTCTCCCTTTATGAGAAAACAGAGAGGAAGGAATCTCACATGGTTCGACCCTAAGGCCTACAACATGGCCCCCCACAACCCTCATATACATACAAAACTGGTTGAATAAAGAGAATGTGTCTCTTTGCTAATGTGTTGCACCGCTGCTGTTCAAACCAACAAGAACAGGAGGTATCTTTAGAACATTGGCATCCTGTGCAGTCAGTGCCGCCAGATATTTGCCTTGGCTTTAGTAATCCTGCATTGTTTTCAGGCTCTGTTATCTATTTTTATTGCAGATTCCAATTAAGACTGTCATTCTCCCGTGGACGGTGGAAAGTACAGCAGATGGAGCTTCATCTCCCTTTCACTATGTAAAGAGAGTTGCTCAGTAAGCGCCGTCTTAGAAATAGCCAATGAGTTGGAAAGACAAATGAAGACCGACAGAAAGACTGCCAGTAGACAGATGAAAGATGCACGCTTAAAATATATAGAAAGGTAGATAGAGTTTCTTGGTTAAACGCAAAGATACACAGGTGGCTGATACTATGGCACTGTAGAGATACGTGGTTAGATTTAGCTCCAGTCCTCTAAACTTTGGAGGACGCAGCAGTAGGAGCTACACACACTCTAAGACAGGGTTCCCCAACTAGCGGCGGTGATTTTGTGGCCCCCCCAAGTTTTCTGAGCAATTTAATTGTTTTAATGTTTTATTGTTGGACATGAAGGACTGTAAAAAATCTGCCCGCAGCTGAATCTAGTTGACGATCCCTGCTCTAAGACCTCACTCGCACACCCTCTGGCAAACTCCTGGAACACACACCCCACACAGAGGTGAATCCCTGTCGGCAGCAAGCAGGTCCAGAGAACGGGGAGCTGCTGCGGTGGGAGACAAAGTCATCTGTCACCACCTTTTGTTTCCTTGCCGTGCCCGTTGGGCTCGCAGTCATTAAGAGGCTTTATTAATTAATTAATGAATTAATTATTTAAAGTGCTTAGCCGCATTGCCCAGGCAAGACGGGGACCTTGTTTTATGGCGCGGGGGCCCTGCGAAGTGCCAGGCAGACAAATCAAAGATGGCCTCCCAAGCGGGGCTGGGCGTAATGAGAACAAATAGGTTTGGAATGCAAATAGCGCCTCACTCCCCATCTCTCTCGCTCACTCTCTCGCTTTTTCCCACTCTCTCTTTTGCTCTCTCTCTCTCTCTCCATCGAGAAATGCTTCCTTTGAAATCAATGAAAGCTGCTGTACTTCCTGTGTTGCGCTCGCGTTGCGTCACGTCCAATGACAAGCTAAAGAATTACAGAGCTTAAAATTCTCGACGGCTGACGCATGTGTTCATTCTATCTTGTGAATTGAAATATTAAGAAATAAAGTTGATTTTGGTTGCATCTGGCCTTGACTATACACCACTGGTTACTGTACTAAGATTTATGAAGTCAAGAACCTACTAGCTAGAAGAAACTCCAGCTAGCTAGCTACATTGACTTTGTTCACAATATATTCACAATGTCAACAACAACAACAACTAAAGCAACTTGTGTAATTACGGGATCATTCGGTACAACCACTAGCAACAGCTCTGTTTTAGTAATGGGGAATAAGTAACAACAGCAACTGCATCTGCGTAGTAATGAGCTAAACAACATTCATACGGAGGAAATAAAGCGTTGGGAGCCGGAGCCCTGTGACATTCACAAAGCAATTAGTGTCTTTCAGCATTCCAGCAGCACAGCCTGATGTGTGATGTATTACCTGTGCTCCTTTTCTCCCCGCAGGTCACTCGTACAGACACAGAGCAGACAGTGTGCCCGCACGCAAACTGAGCTGATTTGAACAGCATCCGGTTTTTCTTAGAAGAGGAAAACATACAACTGGCACAGACAGATGCTTTCACATCACACACACACACACACACACACACACACACACACAGAGAGGCCTCGACATTGAAAGCGGAGGGGGAGCAGACGACCTTGTATAAACCAGCTCAGCTGCCCTGGCTGCAGCCCCACTACAGATCTGAACCAAACACCTCAGGAGTCAAATGTCCAATGCATTTACCACAAACACACCACTGTCCTTGAAACGCTCCTCATCAGCCTCTATCTCCCGAACAATGCTTCCGACAACATAAACTATTGTTTATAACACAGGTGCTCTACTTGGAGCTAGTCTAGTCTGTTGTGGTGGGCGGAGAGCAGAGAGAGAAATTTTGGCCCTTGTAGAGAAGCAGGACGGCAGTGCCAAGCTGTGTGTGTGTGCGTGCGTTCATGTGTCGAATGTCGACAGTGGGGGCAGTGAGAGCCCAGTCAGAGTTGAATATGCATACATCAGGTCTGGGTGAGACGGAGGCAAATGAAACCGGGGCCAGTGGGGAGCGTGGTGCTAAACCGTTAGAGCTTCGCAGTGTTCCATGTGATCGCCCCGATACATCGTTAGCATGACAGACCCCCCACTCTGATCTTAGCCATATAGACATACGGCACCAGTCAAAAGTTTGGACACACCTAGTCATTCAAGGCTTTTTCTTTATTTTGACTATTTTCTACATTGTAGAATAATAGTGAAGGAAATCAAAACTATGAAATAACACATATGGAATCATGTAGTAACCAAAAAAGTGTTCCCACATATGCTGAGCACTTGTTGGCTGCTTTTCCTTCAGTCTCCGGACCAACTCATCCCAAAACATCTCAATTTGGTCGGGTGATTGTGGAAGCAAGGTCATCTGATGCAGCTCTCCGTCACTCTCCTTCTTTGTCAAATAGCCCTTACACAGCCTGAAGGTGTGTTGTGTCATTGTCCTGTTGAATGACAAATGATAGTCCCACTAAGAGCAAACCAGATGGGAAGGTATATCGCTGCAGAATGCTGTGGTAGCCATGCTGGTTTAGTGTGCCTTGAATTCGAAATAAATCAGTGTCACCAGCAAAGCACCCCCACACCATAATACCTCCTCCTCCATGCTTCACAGTGGGAACCACACATGCGGACGTCATCCGTTTACCTACTCTGCGTCTCAAAAAGACACTGCGGTTGGAACCAAAAATCTCAAATTTGGACTCATCAGACCAAAGGAGAGATTTCCACCAGTTTAATGTCTATTGCTCATGTTTCTTGGCCCAAGCAAGTCTCTTATTATTATTGGTGTCCTTTAGTAGTGGTTTCTTTGCAGCAATTTGACCACGAAGGCCTGATTCACGCAGTCTCATCTGAACAGTTGATGTTGAGATGTGTCTGTTACTTGAACTTTGTGAAGATTTTTTTGGGCTGCAATCTGAGGTGCAGTAAACTCTCATGAACTTATCCTCTGTGTCTTCCTTTCCTGTGGCTGTCCAAATATGAGTCAGTTTCATCATAGTGCTTGATGGGTTTTGCAACTGCACTTGAAGAAACTTTCAAAGTTCTTGAAATTTTTCGGAATGACTGGCCGTCATGTCTTAAAGTAATGATGGACTGTCGTTTCTCTTTGCTTATTTGAGCTGTTCTTGCCATAATATGGACTGGGTATTTTACCAAATAGGGCTATCTTCTGTATACCACCCCTACCTTGTCACAACACAACTGATTGGCTCAAACGCATTAAGGAATGAACTTTGAACAAGGCACACCTGTTAATTTAAATGTATTCCAGGTGACGACCTCGTGAAGCTGGTTGAGCGAATGGCAAGAGTGTGCAACGCTGTCATCAAGGCAAAGGCTGGCTACTTTGAAGAATCTCAAATAACATATATTTTGATTTGTTTTGGTCACTACATGATTCAATATGTGTTATTTCATAGTTTTGATGTCTTAACTATTATTATACAATGTAGAAAATAGTAAAAAATTAAGAAAAACCTTGGAATGAGTAGGTATCCAAACTTTTGATTGGTACTGTATAATTCTATGAAATATATGCAATACATTTTTCACCAACAGGTTTCTGTGCCAATGCACCACACAACCAACAAGCAAAGCATAGCAACTTCGGGCGCCTCAATATCATGGTTTGCGTTTTGAATTTTCAGCACCACAGTCAAATAGACTATGTCAATCTCGACAAACAAAAATACATCCCTACCTTGTAGGCCTACCCAGAACCGAAGGCTTGGCTTGACAATCTCAGAATGTCATTAAAGTTTTTGGTGTTTTGTAATAGATGTCTCTTTCCATTCATCAAGTGACCGTTGCACCCGTTGCACCGTTTGGATGCGGAATTATATTTTAGACGAATGTGCACAGGTAGCCTACAGGAGACACAGTGGTGTAGTGAAGGGTATACACAGGAATACGCCGTAAATCCACTTTTTTGTGGCCATTGCGTATTCTCACTTCTTAATCCCCACAATGCGTAGCAAAGTAGTGTAGTGAGGTATCCAAATGTTTAAAATGTTGATCAACTATTATTTCACATTTTAAGCGCAGCAATGTGCACACGGCGGTAGGCCTACACGCAAATGTTCCAAAATGCAATTTGCTGTTCTAAAACTTACACTGCACATAGACAGAGAGGAGAGATGTATAGATACAACAACTATCATGGATTGCTAATAAGACTAGGATAATGACTTTTGGCTGCTAGACAATGAAAGTAAGGTGATTTGAAAACCACTTGAACAGGACAGTAAATATTTCGAAATAAAACCAGATATGCTTCATAAGATGAAGTAAAACGTCCAGGTTTCAAACAATTAAGGAACAGGAAAAACATAACGATGCTAACGATAGGCCTAACTGTCTTCTGGTAGATGAAAAGGCTCTCAAAAACCTTCTCAATTAAATGTAAACTAGCTACAAAGTAGCCTATGCCTACCTGGCAGAATGATATCATGATTATTTGCATGAATTCAGTGGCCATTTGCTTTGCAAATGCCATCTCGTGTGCTACATAAAGTATTGGTTTAAGTATTGTTGTGGACTTAGAATTACCAATTGTTTTTTTTCTATAAAAAAAATTGTGTGACTTTGAGAATGGGCAATAGTGTGACCTGAAAAGAATGGGCAAAATCTGAGAGCTGTGAATTTCTGACTAAGTTGACATCCTAATTGAACTATTTCCATAGTAATGCTGCTATTAGCCTACTATTAGCGTACTATTAGCCTACTTGCACAGTTTGCCTGACTGTAAAAATACCATTATGGGATATATCATTTTAGGTCAGTGTTTGTCATACAATGTTTGGGACATTTTTCCATTAGGTTCTAGGTTGCGCGAAGAATAGCCGCTTGGGTCGGAGAAGAGGCAGACCACACGTTAAGCTTTCCTGACTAAGTGGGCCTGCTGGGAGCATATGTGGCCACATTATGTAGACCTACAACTGATTGGAATGAAACGTTACAAATCACAGGGCTTTTGCGCAGTTACTCAAATGACATGTTCACTGCAGCCTAGAGTAGAATGTTGTACTCACTTAAAAACAATAATGCAATTATCAAATCAAATCAAATTTTATTTGTCACATACACATGGTTAGCAGATGTTAATGCGAGTGTAGCGAAATGCTTGTGCTTCTAGTTCCGAACATTCAGTAATATCTAACGAGTAATCTAACCTAATAATTTCACAACAACTACCTTATACACACAAGTGTAAAGGAATGAATAAGAATATGTACATGAAAATATATGAATGAGTGATGGCCGAACGGCATAGGCAAGATGCAGTAGATGGTATAGAGTACAGTATACACATATGATATGAGTAATGTATGGTATGTAAACATTATATAAAGTGGCATTGTTTAAAGTGTCTAGTGATACATTTATTACATACATTTTTCCATGATTAAAGTTGCTAGAGTTGAGTCAGTATGTTGGCAGCAGCCACTCAGTGTTAGTGATGGCTGTTTAACAGTCCGATGGCCTTGAGATAGAAGCTGTTTTTCAGTCTCTCGGTCCCCGCTTTGATGCACCTGTACTGACCTCGCCTTCTGGATGATAGCGGGGTGAACAGGCAGTGGCTCGGGTGGTTGTTGTCCTTGATGATCTTTTTGGCTTTCCTGTGACATCGGGTGGTGTAGGTGTCCTGGAGGGCAGGTAGTTTGCCCCCGGTGATGCATTGTGCAGACCTCACTACCCTCTGGAGAGCCTTACGGTTGTGGCGGAGCAGTTGCCGTACCAGGCGGTGATACAGTCTGACAGGATGCTCTCGATTGTGCATCTGTAAAAGTTTGTGAGTGTTTTTGGTGACAAGCCAAACTGCGCATTCTTCACAACGCTGTCTGTGTGGGTGGACCATTTCAGTTTGTCCGTGATGTGTACGCCGAGGAACTTGAAACTTTCCACCCTCTCCACTACTGTCCCGTCGATGTGGATAGGGGGCTGCTCCCTCTGCTGTTTCCTGAAGTCCACTATCATCTCCTTTGTTTTGTTGACATTGAGTGTGAGGTTATTTTCCTGACACCACACTCCGAGGGCCCTCACCTTCTCCCTGTAGGCCGTCTCGTCGTTGTTGGTAATCAAGCCTACCACTGTAGTGTCGTCTGCAAACTTGGTGATTGAGTTGGAGGCGTGCATGGCCACGCAGTCATGGGTGAACAGGGCGTACAGGAGAGGGCTGAGAACGCACCCTTGTGGGGCCCCAGTGTTGAGGATCAGCGGGGTGGAGATGTTGTTACAAATTGGAGGGGGTCTAGGGTGTCAGGTAGGGTGGAGGTGATATGGTCCTTGACTAGTCTCTCAAAGCACTTCATGATGACTGAAGTGAGTGCTACGGGGCAGAAGTCATTTAGCTCAGTTACCTTAGCTTTCTCGGGAACAGGAACAATGGTGGCCCTCTTGAAGCATGTGGGAACAGCAGACTGGGATATGGATTGATTGAATATGTCCGTAAACACACCAGCCAGCTGGTCTGCGCATGCTCTGAGGACGTGGCTGGGAATGCCGTCTGGGCCTGCAGCCTTGCGAGGGTTAACGCATTTAAATGTTTTACTCACGTTAGCTGCAGTGAAGGAGAGCCCGCAAGTTTTAGTAGCGGGCCGTGTCAGTGGCACTGTATTGTCCTCAAAGCGAGCAAAGAAGTTGTTTAGTTTGTCTGGGAGCAAGACATCGTGGTCCGCGACGGGGCTGGTTTTTCTTTTGTAGTCCGTGATTGACTGTAGATCCTGCCACATACCTCTTGTGTCTGAGCCATTGAATTGCGACTCTACTTTGTCTCTATACTGACGCTTAGCTTGTTTGAATGCCTTGCGGAGGGAATAGCTACACTGTTTGTATTTGGTCATGTTTCCGGTTACCTTGCCCTGATTAAAAGCAGTGGTTCGCGCTTTCAGTATTGCGCGAATGCTGCCCTCAATCCATGGTTTCTGGTTGGGGAATGTTTTAATAGACGCTGTGGGTACAACATCACAGATCCACTTGCTAATAAACTTGCTCACCAAATCAGCGTATTCATCAATGTTGTTGTTCGACGCTATGCGGAACATATCCCAGTCCATGTGATCGAAGCACTCTTGAAGCGTGGAATCCGATTGGTCGGACCAGCGTTAAACAGACCTGAGCACGGGTGCTTCCTGTTTTAGTTTCTGTCTATAGGCTGGGAGCAACAAAATGGAGTCGTGGTCAGCTTTTCCGAAAGGAGGGCGGAGGAGGGCCTTATATGCATCGCGGAAGTTAGAATAACAATGATCCAGGGTTTTGCCAGCCTGGGTCGCGCAATCGATATATTGATAAAATTTAGGGAGCCTTGTTTTCAGATTAGCCTTGTTAAAATCCCCAGCTACAATAAATGCAGCCTCAGGATATGTGGTTTCCAGTTTACATAGAGTCAAATGAAGTTCGTTCAGGGCCGTTGATGTGTCTGCTTGGGAGGGAATATACACGACTGTGATTATGATCGAAGAGAATTCTCTTGGTAGATAATGCGGTCGGCATTTGATTGTGAGGAATTCTAAGTCAGGTGAACAAAAGGACTTGAGTTCCTGTATGTTGTTATGATCACACCACGTCTTGTTTATCATAAGGCATACACCCCCACCCTTCTTCTTACCAGAGAGATGCTTGTTTCTGTCGGCGCGCTGCGTGAAGAAACCAGGTGGCTGTACCGACTCCGATAGCGTGTCTCGAGTGAGCCATGTTTCCGTGAAACAAAGAACGTTACAGTCTCTGAAAGGCAACCCTTGCTCGGATTTCGTCTACCTTGTTGTCAAGAGACTGGACATTGGCGAGTAGTATGCTCAGGAGCGGTGCACGATGTGCCCGTCTACGGAGCCTGACCAGAAGACCGCTCCGTCTGCCCCTTCTGCGGCTCTGTTGGGTCGCCGGCTGGGATCCGATCCATTGTCCTGGGTGGTGGGCCAAACAGAGGATCCGCTTCGGGAAAGTCGTATTCCTGGTCGTAATGTTGGTAAGTTATATCCTATAGTTCCTCCCGGCTGTATGTAATAAAACCTAAGATTTCCTGGGGTAACAATGTAAGAAATAACACATAAAAAAACGAAAACTGCATAGTTTTCTAGGAACACGAAGCGAGGCGGCTATCTCTGTCGGCGCCCGATGTTACTATTCATTGCATTGTGGTGTTGTAGGCTAGTCTAGGTAGGATAATTGTATTACTGCCCCTAAACAAGATCCCTAAACATAATCACTTAACAAGATCAATAGAGCTTTTCATGTCTTGACTGTTCTTTCATGCACAATGACAAACCTAACCTCTCCTCTTTCTATCAGATATTCATCTTTGTTATGTGGATTTATATAGAAAATGTGTGCTTTGAATTATTTGATGTGTGGTATGAATGCTAGTTAGCCTAGTTAGCCAGATCTATGCTTGTTAGCCAGATCTTGACAAACAATCCACTTACTACTATTGTCACTATGAATGATGGATAGAGGGCAGGATAGGCACTTAGACTGATAGTCCATATTGACCTGTGGTATAGTAGTTAGTGCGTGGAAAAGCGTAGTGCATAAGGAACGTACCATAACACCTTGATATAGGGGAGGCACATGCAAGCAGATGAGAAAATTTGACTGTAAAAATGCAGTACCCTCCCCTGTGCCCAATATAAAATTTAAAAAACACACAACCCTCCCCAAAGCAAAAACAAAAAGTTAAACAATCATCCCCTATATTGGTCCACCCAATTCTTTCAGTAGGTGACATTTTGTTCTGAAGCCCCCTGTCTGTTCAGAGATTCACTTCAGCACGTTAGCTAGCTAAGGTCTCTGTTGTCGGGCTAATGTCTGTTTGGGAGTCGCTAAAAGAATGATTAGTTTAGCGACACACACAGCTAGGGAAATGACAGACAGGGTATCGTAGCAGATAAACTGGGGCAATTATGTGCATGTAAGGCGAGAAATTGGCTGGTAAGAGCAACGCTGGGGGGCTGTGAAGTTAAGGGAGGCAGTTGACAATGTGGCAACAATGTGAAGAGAGGCGGGGGGTAAAAAAACAAATGACTCACATGTTATCTGTTACAACAGATGCCTGAAAGTAGGCTGTATAAACATAAAGTATACCAGCGACATGTTTGATACAAATGTTTTTCTCTATACCTAATGGAAGCAGTTGTGAATTGTTCTAAGTGTTCCAAGCAATACTGAATCCTTTGAATTATTCACTTTTAATCTGTAATGTGCAATCAACTGATGATAGGCTATTCAGATATCAAAGTCAAGTGTTTGTGACTGTGTTTTTCTTAATTACACTGTTACATTCATACTCAAACTCTTCCTACTATGACACCATGGGCTGTTTTTAGTCTGCACCAAACAAAAGAAAATGTACTGAAACGAGGAGGGGCTACCTGGGCAATAAGAAACGCTTATTTGCATTTTCCATTGCAAGACGTTTCAAAACGTTTTCCCTTGCTTGCCCTAATGAACACAACCTAGCTCCGGTCCTACAAGGCCTCAGCTGTCAGACAACAAACATGATCAGCATTCAGATGACAAACATTAACCCAGTCAGACATTGTTTACCTGCCATGGGAAGTGAAAAAGGAGAGGATGGGATTGGCTTTTGAAAACAACGTTCCACGGCTGCGCACGAAGAGCAGCTGTAGCTTGTGCTTGTTGTACTCAATAATTCAACGTTCGAAATATTGGATTTAGCACGGTGCTACTTTGTCAGGTTAGCATGTTTGTAATAGAAGAAGTGTTGATTAATCACCTGTCAGATTGACACAGAGAACATCATGAATGGGTGTAGAAAAAAACACTCAAAAGGTCTTTCAACTCTGATCAGGGGGGAAATATATGCTCGGTCTGTTACACAAGAAGTTGATTGCTATGCGTGGTGTTTTTTTGCCCTAATATCTGATGCAATCCTTCTCTATAGAAGCCGAGTGAATGGGTCTAGCTAGCGTAAATGATCTGTTACATGATTTAGTCTTTCAATAGGCTGTTTTGATTTTGGACTATTCTTCCTGATTGTGGGCTGACCATACACAGCTGTTACTTATACACCCAGCCTGGCCTCAGAGCCATACAAAACATACTTTACGTATTTCTGAGCACCACTAAGACGTATGATACCTACAGTATTAATGGTCTAGTTACTTTAGACAGAAACAAAAGTAGGGAGGATGGGTAAGTGTTATCCGCGACCGACTAGCAATTCAAATGTATGTGTTCGAATCACGTCGGGGTCAACTGTAGCGTTTTAGCTAACCCTTATTCTAAACTTAACCCAATTCACCTAACTTGCTATGTAAATTTGTTGTTAGTTTACCTAACCACCAACATAAATTCTCAGCGTAATTCTCTTTTGATGTTATGATGCAACAAGCAACCTGGTCTCAGAGGAGACACATAATACTATACGTCCTCCAAGACGTATGCTAAATTACTTCATTCAAGTTGTATGCTAATGTTCGACCGGGTAAAACGTATGATACCATACGTCCTCTAATTCGTGTGATATCGTACGACTATTCCATTCATAATGTAACGAAACATATCATACTAAATAGAGTGCCACAGATTTGTGTACACAATAATACGAATTGCCTTGAGACCACATTGATCCACTATGCAAACGCATCCCATTTCAAACTGACAGACTCAGTGCCTTGAGGCGGGGTAGTGGTGTTTAGATTAGGTGAGGTGACAGTGAAGGGCTGGGATGCTCTCTCGCTCTCTCTCTCTCTCTCAGTGGGCGGTGTGGTGATGACTGATTGGCAGGAGGGTTATGGTGATGATCATGGTGATGGGGCTGATGATGATGATGATATCTGTCAGGGCCATGCTGCACTGGCGTCACTCTGCACTGGGCCGAAGCTCATTCAAACCCTATTAGGCTCAGCCGAGGAGAGGTGGCAGCCACTTTGAAGGCTGAGCTGATAAGTAGGAGATGAGGATAGAGGGAGCGAGAGGGTGTGGAGACTGACGGCATGGGCTGTGTGTGTAGGCGTTCGTGTGTGCGTGCGCACGTGTGTTCATGTGAGTGTGTGATGGCCTACATGCGTATGTGCATGCATGTGTGTCCGCGCATTTGCCTGCATATGTGTGTATGTGCTTGCCGGAGTTTGTCTGTGCTGGGTATTTCTCTAAAGCACAGAGAGGAGCTACATATGGCCGACTCCACCAACACAGACACAGTGGATGGAGTGAAGGCTATCAGAAGCACTCCAACCCTCCCCTTTATTGTCCGGAAAGTCGTCCCATTCTCCTTTATTATTCAGTTTTACTTTCAGCCACCAGTGCATAAAACATGGGGATAAATATTGGGTTATTGTTTTATTGCACGCTATCACAAAGTCAGGGTATTCTGTACCCCATGCCTAACACTCACGCAACGCCTATATCCGCCAAATCACAAATGTCAGCACCACACATTTGTTCAACAGGAATCCCCTTGCGAGTCATGCAAAACCAGGAATGGTTGGCTTGGTCAATGAGTCTTCCGAATTAGTCCCCTTGACAGATATGTGAGGCACTTCAACAGCATTACAGAGCCATTAGCGGATGGAGACGAATGGCGGAAGGCATGACAGTTCATGCTAGAAATGCTACTTTACCATAAGAGGTGCTGTGTTAACGGATGAGGTAATGGTATTGTACCATTAGAACCCACCTCACATCCAGAAGGCCCCTGTTGTTCTCCTTTTCTTCACCCAGATACAGCTAAGCTATGTTTATGGCAGGTAGAGTTAGGGTGCTCATTATGGGAGGGTCTGGCAGGGCTATATAACACAACGAGTTCCATCAAATAAATTGTTTGTTGGGAAAGGCAATAATGGCAGCTGTATTGAGCCGGGTCTTGGGAGACCAACCCCAGCCGAACATAAATATTTATAGAATAAAAAAGAAAAGAACGCCTAATGCTTTTAAAGGTTAAGGGGGAAACAAATGAGTACTGTTCGAACAGGTCTGATTGGTTTGATTATCATAATGGTGTTTTCATCAGCTTCCACGTCTGTGGCGGTTTAAAATTGCATAGTGTTCAGTATTAGCACAGGATGTTTTATTTATTTATTTAACTAGGCAAGTCAGTTAAGAACAAATTCTTATTTACAATGGCGGCCTAGTTGCAAAGCCCCCCGGCCAAACCCTCCACTAACCCAGACAACGCTGGGCCAATTGTGTGCCGCCCTATGGGACTCCCGATCACAGCCAGTTGTGATACAGACCAGGATCGAACCTAGGTCTGTAGTGACGCTTCTAGCACTGCGATGCAGTGCCTTAGACCGCTGTGCCACTCGGGAGGATATGATCTAGCCTTTGATATCCTGTCCTGATGTCGACAGGTAGGTTTCTTAGCGTAGGGCTACAAGACAATTGAATACAACAAAGGCCAAGACCCTAAGGCCTTTGGTCTTCCACTGGATCTGTAGCTGGATAGCTTTAAGGAGCTTGCCCAAATCAGCTTTCAAGTCAGATCCCACTGCTGACATCTGTGTGAATACAACAGATGAGGCCATCAATGGCACTAAACGCACAATGACATTCAGGGGTTCCTTCTCCCGTTTTTGTTCTCACACTGACTACGTAGCCTATCAGATCTTCACGTCCTCAAACTTATTTAATGTAGCCGCGTGCTCCGTGGAATCAGTGTCAAACTAAAGTCTACAAGATGCTCTGTTCTCTTCCCTAGATGTATGATGGCAGCCCCTGCCAGTCAGAAACGCACGCAGCCCAGAGACAGACCAGCGGGCAACGTTTTTGCCATGCAAAAGAGAAGGGATTTAGGAGACAATTCCCCCAAACATAATTAATCAAAGAGGATCCTTGTTCTGATGGGGAGATAATGAGCCCGACATCTCCATCTGCTTTCCTGTCTGCAGGTGCACCTCCAAACCACCATTAGACTCGGGGAAAATACAGTGGAAAGTTTTTACATGCTCTTGTGTAGGGATGAGATAAACATAGGAACATAGCAGCACCATGATATGGCCACAAACTTTAACCCCCTCAAGTCAAAGTTCCTCAGTCAGTTTTTAGACCTCAAAAGGGGTCTTGTGTTTATTCTATGGCATGAAGTGCGCCTGACAGTATAATATACTGGGCAGCTTGCTCAAGGCTTAATTCAAAGCAATGAAAATAAACTGATAACAATACGTAACAGGAAGGAGGCACATTTGCTCATGTCAGAAAACACTTCACAGCTATTGTGACAATTAACTTTATTTGTGACACTAGCTGACACTTTGAGACAGATGCTGCTTCTAAATGAGGCATGGGTATGCAATGAGTTTTTACTTTTGAGCATTAGCGTATGACTGACAATGGAATTAATGGATTTACTTCATTAGAAATGCACACAAAAACCCAACCTCAAAATGCTAATTGGCAATTTAAGCAAAATAAGTTTTACCTGCGTGACTTAAAATGACAGTGCTCCTGCAGCACTTTGGTTTTGTATAATTAATAGCCATCAGTCTCGTATGAAAAGTAATGGACAATGAAAAGCAGGTGAAAACAGTCCAATTGAAGCTGTCACTCATCTCAGTAGGATCAAAAACTCTCTTCAGTGGCAGAGGTAGACTTTTCTCAACATAAATGTACACTTTGAAGTAGTATATCAAGCATGGCAAGGCCTGTCTTCATTAGAATGTGAAATAACCGGAAACATTAGCATGTGTATAAACCTGCCCGGTTTCATATGCAAACCGTTATTCATATATATATTTTTTTTAAATGCATAAAATATACAATAGTATTAGGTATCTGTCATTTTTATAAATACTTAAGTGTTGTCATGATACCAGAATTTTGACTTCGATACCGATACCAAGTTAATAGGGATGTGCATCTCTCTTTTCATAAACAATTCGATAGAGCATCTAGATACATTGGCTCCGATATGATAGGAACGATAAGTTTAGTTTGAAACTAATCTGTGCAATTCGGTTTGATTAGGGGAATGAATCGATGAGGTTAGGGTCAGTCTGATTTAATGCACGGTTTCTTTGTTGGCAGGAACACATACATTTTACATTTTTAATGAATATCTCCTGTTGATGGGAGCTCAGGAGCTGGGCCTCTCTGAGCTGGATCTAAGGTGACTTCTATAATCTGAGAGGCCTTATGTTAGTGTGTGTGCGTGTCTGTATATGTCAATGTCAATGGTGTGTGTAGCCACCTGAGCTGAGCTATAGGGCAGACTGCATCTACCACACCACTATCAGATTAGGGGTGGGGGCAATTTATGCTTTTATCTGAAATCAACTACACCCACTTGTAATTTTTGCAGATTAAACATGTTTTGAGCAAGTACAATTTCAAAAACTTAAATCAGCATGGCATTTAGCTAATTAATTTAGTGTAGCTTTGGATTTTACACCCTTCTTAAAACAAATGGTTTAGACCGTTTGGATTTTACCAAGAGCTTCTCCCTGTTCTGACCAATGAATGAATGCGACCATGGGCAGCTGGCAAAAATTATTGCTGTACTTTATGAAATTAACCTGTTCATGCTAAAATTACCAAATACAGTGCATTCGGAAAGTATTCAGACCCCTTGACTTTTTCAACATTTTGTTACGTTACAGACTTATTCTAAAATGGATTAAAAAAATATATCTCCTCATCAATATACCCCATAATGACAATGCAAAAACTGGTTTTTAGAAATTTTGGAAAATCTGTTGAAAATAAGAAACAAAAATATCTTATTTACATACATATTTAGACCCTTTGCTATGAGAGCTCAGGTGCATCCTGTTTCCATTTATCATCCTTAAGATGTTTCTACAACTTCATTGGAGTCTACCTGTGGTAAATTTCATTGATTGAACATGATTTGGAAATGCACACACCTGTCTATATAAGTTCCCACAGTACATGTCAGAACAAAAACCAAGCCATGAGGTCGAAGGAATTGTCCGTAGAGCTCCGAGACAGGATTGTGTCAAGGCACAGATCTGGGGAATTTCTGCAGCATTAAAAGGTCCCCAAGAACATAGTGGCCTCTATCATTCTTAAATAGGAGAAGTTGGGCTCGACCAAGACTCTTCCTCGAGCTGGCCGCCCGCCCAAACTGAGCAAACGGGGGAGAAGGGAACTGATGGTCATTCTGACAGAGCTCCAGAGTTCCTCTGTGGAGATGGGAGAACCTTCCAGAAGGACAACCATCTCTATGAACTGTAACTCAGTAAAATCTTTAAAAATGTAACATGTTGCGTTTATATTCTTGTTCAGTGTATATAACAACATAATGGTAATAATTTCTTTGAATGGTAAATCTCTATTGATAAACTGGGTAAATCAATTAGCCTAGGCCTATATCACATTACAGGTGAATGCATATTCAATAGGAGTGTGTGCATGATGTGCAGTTATTGAGCTTGTTTTAGATGATTTCATGGGGCTACAGATGAAAAATTCCCTTCCATTTGGGAATTACTTTATTGTCAACTTTATTACTTTATAGTGTAATTTAAATTGATTTCTATTTGGATTTCATGTAATGGATATACACAAAATAGTCCTAATTGGTGAAGTAAAATGGGGAAAAAAGTGGTGCGTGCATATGTATTCACCCCCTTTACTATGAAGCCCCTAAATAGGATTTGGTGCAACCAATTACCTTCAGAAGTCACATAATTAGTTATATAAAGTCCACCTGTGTGTAATCTAAGTGTCACATGATCTCAGTATATCTACACCTGTTCTGAAAGGCCCCAGAGTCTGCAACACCACTAAGCAAGGGGCACCACCAAGCAAGCGGCACCATGAAGACCAAGGAGCTCTCCAAACAGGTCAGGGACAAAGTTGTGGAGAAGTACAGATCAGAGTTGGGTTATAAAAAAATATCTGAAACTTTGAACATCCCACAGAACACCATTAAATCCATTATTAAAAAATGTAAAGAATATGGCACCACTACAAACCTGTCAAGAGAGGACCACCCACCAAAACTCACGGACCAGGCAAGGAGGGTATTAATCAGAGCGGCAACAAAGAGACCAAAGATAACTCTGAAAGAGCTGCAAAGCTCCAAGGCGGAGATTGGAGTATCGTCCATAGGACCACCTTATGCCGTACACTCCACAGAGCTGGGCTATACGGAAGAGTGGAAAAGCCATTGCTTAAAGAAAAGAATTGGTGTTCACCAAAAGGCATGTGAGACTTCCCAAACATATGTAAGAAGGTACTCTGGTCAGATGAGACTCAAATTGAAAAAGCTATGTCTGGTGCAAACCCAACACCTCTCATCACCCCGAGAACACCATCCCCACAGTGAAGCATGGTGGTGGCAGCATCATGCTGTGGGGATGTTTTTCATCGGCTGGGACTGGGAAACTGGTCAGAATTGAAAGAATGATGGATAGCGCTAAATACAGGGAAATTCTTGAGGGAAACCTGTTTCAGTCTTTCAGAGATTTGAGACTGGGTTGTAGGTTCACTTTCCAGCAGGACAATGACCCTACACATACTGCTAAAGCAACACTCGAGTGGTTTAAGGGAAAATATTTAAATGTCTTGGAATGGCCTAGTCAAAGCCCTGACCTCAATCCAATTGAGAATCTGTGGTAAGACTTAAAGATTGCTGTACACCAGCGGAACCAATCCAACTTGAAAGAGCTGGAGCAGTTTAGCCTTGAAGAACGGGCAAAAATCCCAGTCGCTAGATGTGCCAAGCTTATAGAGACATACCCCAAGAGACTTGCAGCTGTAAGCAAAAGGTGGTTCTACAAAGTATTGACTTTGGGGGGGGGGGGTGAATAGTTATGCATGCTCAAGTTTTGTTTTTTTGTCTTATTTCTTGTTTGTTTCACAATAAAAAATATTTTGCATCTTCAAAGTAGTAGGCATGTTGTGTAAATCAAATTATACAAACCCCCCAAAAATCCATTTTAATTCCAGGTTGTAAGGCAACTGTAACGACTTTCCTCTTCTTCTGACGAGGAGTAAGAGATATCGGACCAATGTGCAGCGTGGTAAGTGTCCATTTTAATAAATAAAACTGAACACTACAAAAATACAAAATAACAAAGTGAATGAACAAAGGAAAATCGAAACAGTCCCGTATGGTACAGACACAGGAAACAACCAATCACAAAACACAAAGGAAAACAGGATACCTAAATATGGCTCCCAATCAGAGACAACGACTGACACCTGCCTCTGATTGGGAACCATACTAGGCCAAACACATAGATATATAACCATAGAACAAAACATAGGAAAAACAACATAGAATGCCCACCCCAACTCACGCTCTGACCAAACTAAAATAAAAAGGAATTAAGGTCAGAACGTGACAGCAACAAAATAGGAAAAATGCCAAGGGGATGAATACTTTCGCAAGACACTGTAAGAGCTAATGTGACGTCTTTCACACAAACACACACACACAGTGAAAGAGACAGGAGAGACATGAAGTGAGGGAGACGAAGTGAATGAATAATGTTTTTGGTTTTTGGTGACAATCAACTTTGAAATCAGCATATTTTGCATTATGGTTTGCGTATTATCACAAACAAAGCACGAGAGTAGTGAATTCATGTTAGCTTAAGCTATAAACTAGCAAGGAAAGTTAGCCGACAAAGCTGTAAGCTACCGGTATCATCTTGCATTGTAAAGTTTTCTAGCCTGTAATGGACATTGTTTTGCAAACAGTAACAGTTGCGACATTTATACAAGCCATGTTGCATTATTCAAGTGTGTTAACTTCTGTGCAGCATGAGTGGGTAGGTAACATGATGCAGCCCAGACTCCCAGTGAGTGCAGTGGTTCCTCAGGACAGGCGACTAGCAATGAGTAAGGGACTGTGCCTTATTTATAATGAGGGACACCTGGAGAAAATTGGACCTGGATGGCCCTCCTTTCAGAAAAATATATTTTTACTTAACCCTCCCTGATAGCTTAGGGGAAAAAACTCCCCTATACTCAAAATAATAATTAAAACATAGTGGATAGCAGAGAACATGACTACCGTTTACCCTCACTCCTAGGTCAGACCACAGAGCTTTAGATGTGCAGTTTCAGAAACTGTTCTTCATTTCGTAAGCATTACATGGCAAAGTAGCCAGAAGGTTGTGGATTCACAAACCACCCTGACAAGGGAGGAAAAGATATTCATTATAATAAAAGCTATCATCAGATGTTCCTTTTATCAATGCATTTCATGCAATTCTACATCATTTTACATGACTGGAGACAAGCAGAATCTTTTTTTAATACCACAACAGAGCATGACAACGAATACGAGCATGCTGCAGCATCGGAGACGTTTTGATTTCTATACAGGCAAAAAAAAAAGAATAGTCTAAGTTTGTAACAGTGCTAAAGTTGTCTATCAACTGTAAAAAAAAATGAGAGCAACATAATCACTTTCAACTGAAGTATCTGATCATCAATGATTCCGAGAAAAAGCATTAGTTGTTTACCACAGCAGCCACATATCATCAGGTAGGCCTATATGCACTTTTTTTAAATTTGGGAAACTATAATTTTTCAAATGTATTCTATTTTATTCCATGATATTGTTGTCAGAAAATAGATTTCTGTTGACTGTGAATAGGGCATGGAGATATAAGAGCATCTGTCATGTTATATTAACAAACTAGGCATGCATATCTCACTGCATGATCGTCAAACCAAAGAGTGGCCAAACTCGTATTTCTAATTCAAAGGCTTACAATGACTGTATAGCCTAATATGGCATTTTTTCATTTCATTATTATTTAATTCTAAGTCAATCTTTTTTTTTACATTTCATTTTATACAGCCTAAACGTGAAATGTATAGGCATGTTGAGGAAGTGCTGTTGTTGATGTGCTGTTGAAATGCTGAGTGCTCCTGCCAGCCTTTAGCATGTCACAAATGCTTCACAATTGATTTCTTAAAATGGCAGGCTATAGCCTTGAAATAATAATAGTATAGCTTAAAGAACACATTTTCATTCCTTCTTAGGCTACCCGGCTTGCTCATGAGTGATTTAAGAATTAGTAAGTTGTTTAATAGCTTGTTGAAATGTCTAACGTAGCAAATTGTTTTCCTCCTTGGCTATAGCCTCGGAATGTCAGAGACAAACCAAAGGTATCCCATATGCATCGGAGTCACGTCTTTCCCAGGAATTTTACAGCTTGTTTCTAGTATTGCAGACTAAAGCATCCTTATAGATCGCTTTATATAACCAGGTCTATCATAACAAGGGGTAGGCCTATGCTTTTAGTCATTTTCTTGAACAAAATCCACAATACCCTCACATACGCCCTCAATTCGAGTCCTGGTTTTAACTTAACACGCCAGGCTCTTCAATGACACTGAGATACAGTATTTAAGGAGTGCATGGTGATTGAAGGAATTGGCTGACAAAATCTATAGATACCAGACTATAATTTAGTCGGTCAAACAAGTAGGCCTACCTCTTATTTCTTGATTAGGAAGAAATAGGCTCCAACACAAATCCCTCTTGTTGTTAGTAGCCTAATGGTTTTTCTTGTATACTGAGTATACAGTATCATGTACAATTAGAATTAATATGCTTTGTTTGACTGATTGAACAAAAAAGAAAATTGTACTTATATTTATGGTGGGCTTTTGGGCTTCCAACCTCACCTGCATACCATTTTTACACGTTTAAAAAAAATCTGTACTGTTGTGTCTTTCACTTCTTTTCTTTGGTGCGCATAAATACAACCTGAAACCTAAAGTCAAATTAAAACGGACTGTTTAAATGAATTAGGCCTTCTGGAATTAGTCTAGTTTCAGATCATCTCTGTGGCTGCACCCCTGCCGCTTAATTGTAATGTAATTTACTCGAATATGGGTTATTATGAGGTCCAGAACCCAATTTATTTCTAGAATACTGCTGTAGATTATTGAAATGTTGACGATAAAGCACATTTTTCACACATTTCAAACAAACAGGCACACTCTAGCTCAAAAGCAAAGTTAACTTATTTTTAAAGAGCACCACGTCACATTCATGTCAATAGGAATAACACTCATTTTGTTTTCCATTGTCTAAAGACAGTCACGCATTATCAAAAACGTATCAACTCTCAACACGCAAAAAACCCTAGAGTATTTAAATTGTAGTAAATTTGACTAAATTACTCACTCATATTATTTAAAAAAGAATCAAAAATGTGACCAGAGGACAATATTCAGACAATTTGACAGGGTGACTTGTTGGAAGGGTGGTGTCCTGTGATGGTGCCATGTTGAAGGTCACTGGGCTCTTCAGTGGGGTCATTCTACTGCCAATGTTTGTCTATGGAGATTGCATGGCTGTGTGCTCGATTGCCTGTCAGCAACGGGTGTGACTGAAATAGCCGAATCCACTCATTTGAAGGGATGTCCAAGTACTTTTGTATATATAGTGTAGTTATTGGGAATTGTCATCTTCAGCCCCCAAAGTGACTCAAAAGTCTGCAAAAAAATGTGTTGTCTTCTCCGGAATTCAGCCTTCTCTGTGTTGCTCTTGACAACCCCCGTTCAGTTGCCTTTACACCCTGTAGGTCTGATATCTGTTTGGAGGTTAACTCAACAGTATTCTGTTGGTCAACATCTCAGATTTTTTACCTAAACAAATGGTTATGAAAGGTCTTAGATTCATTGTTCTTTCTCTTCTTTGTTCCTGACCTGCTGTGGTGAGATACGCTCTCTCTTTCTTTGTCTCTCCACCCCAGGGCCTCTCTGATCACGCCTGGAATAATGCCTTGCAATGCTTGTTAATGCGTTGCAACTTAAGTTATACACCTTGTATGTGAATCCATTCATTTTACAATGTTAATTAAATACACTCGCAATTAGAAAAATTAAAACAATTATAATTATAATTATATTCAGAAAGTGTTTCAAAACAATTCAGTGAATTGGATCTGGTGGCGGACAGGTTGGTATTAAACCCCACATCTGAAAGAAAAAAAAATCTGTCCAAAACCCTGTCACTTTAGGGGCCCAGGCTGTATTGTACAATGGTGAATGGTGGGACTTGGGGCAGAGTCACTCCATGGAAATGTAGGCTTCCCTCTCTGGTGTGCTCTCCCTCTTCCACTCCCTCCTCCTCTGCCTCCTCCTCTCCCTCTTCCTCCTCCTCTCTATGTTCCTCTCCCTCCAGTCTCCGCTCTCTCCTCTTCCTCTCTCCCTCCACTCTCCTCTCGCTCCAATCCTGCCTCCTCTTCCTCCACCCTCCACAGCTCTATCCCTCCTATCATCTCTAACTCCTCTTCCTCCTTGCCTTCTGCTGCTGAGCCCTGACTCTCCACATCACTTCCCTCGCTTTCACTGACCTAGAGGAACAGACTAACAGAGGGAGAGGGAAGGAGGAGAGAGAGCGGGGAACGGAGCAACAAATAGGATACAATTGTGGTCAGGAACATCATCTCTCTCTCTGTCACTCACACGGTCTCTCTATCTTCCTTCCTCTCTTTTTCTAAACCATACACATACTCTCTTCCTAATAATCACCGTGTAGGGTGAATTTCAGCGGTAGAAATGAATTGCATCAGTAGAAACAGGACAAAACAAGCAACTTGTTAGCTGCTACAGTATGTAAACAAATATCACTGCAACTCAATATCATACAAGCTCCACTGCACGGGCATCTACCCTAACATGACAGCTAAGCTGTCAAATAATAGGAAAACGAGGCAATGTATAGCCTATGAATATCTGTACCTAGCAACCATGACCTAAGATAAACACGAAGTACTCTAACCTCCATTTCGGTAGCTAGTTAGCTAGGTATATAG
Source organism: Salvelinus alpinus (assembly GCF_045679555.1). Classification (NCBI taxonomy): domain Eukaryota; kingdom Metazoa; phylum Chordata; class Actinopteri; order Salmoniformes; family Salmonidae; genus Salvelinus; species Salvelinus alpinus. The sequence continues at coordinate 2,655,288 of NC_092097.1, forward strand.
CCAGCTAGTGATAGTGACAGCTGAGGTTGAGACTTTGCAAGCACAGCCCAAATTTACAGCCATACACAACTTTCCTTGCATGACAGACTAGCCAGCTAGCTAGCTATAGCAAGCAGCTTGGGCCGTTTCCATATGAATTACAGGGGTTAAAACAAGACAAAACAACCAACTAGTTAGCTGACTATATACAGCTAAAACACGGCAACTATTTCCATGAGACAGAGAGCAATCGAGCTCCTGCTTCACCACTGTGATCATGACAGGATTTACTCATCTGAGAGGTATTCCCCAAGTTTCACAGCATCAAACATCAAAAACGCAAAACGTATCTGCTGTTTACTTAGTTCACTCAGCTTGACATTATCGCTTTCAAAGTGCAAGGACGTGTCCGAACCCATATCACCAACCAACATACACTGAACAAAAATATAAACGCAACATGTAAAGTGTTGGTCCCATGTTTCATGAGCCGAAATAAAAGATCGCCGAAATGCTCTTTACACATAAAAAGCTTATTTCTCTAAAATGTTGTGTACAAATGTGTTTAGACCCCTGTTAGTGAGCATTTCTCCTTTACCAAGATACTCCATCCACCTGACAGGTGTGGCATATCAAGAAGCTGATTAAACCTGGGGACAATAAAAGGCCACTCTAAAATGCGAAGTTTTGTCACACAACACAATGCCACAGATGTCTCAAGTTTTGAGGGAGCGTACAGACTGCAACAATGTCCAACAGAGCTGTTGCTAGAGAATTTAAAGTTAATTTATCTTAGAGAATTTGGCAGTACGTCCAACCGGCCTAACAACCGCAGACCACGTGTATGGCGTCGGGCCGAGCGGTTTGCTGATGTCAACGTTGTGAACAGAGTGCTCCATGGTGGCGGTGGGGTTGTGGTATTGGGAGGAATAATATACGGACAATGAACACAGTAGCATTTTATCGATGGCAATTTGTTCAAGTTCAACGAGAACACTGACATTTTGCCAAGGCAGAGATGAGTGCCCGACACACCGAGATGTGCTTGGACAGCAGTGAACACATAAATTCTGGCCTAATGCCCATTGCCAAATGTCATTAGGCCTGCAGTTTTTGGTGTTTTGTGTAAAAAAATGATCTTTCCATTCACCACTGTTTGGAGGCTGGAAATATGTTGCAAGTGGATGAATGTGCGCAGGCAGCCTGGTAAAAGAGCCATTTGAAGCAAAGACTCGGGAAGGAAGTACATTTTCTTCAAAATATAACTTTGCCCTGTGCTTCTCCGAGCATGGTATTTATATAGCCTAGGCCTATAGCCTATAGTATAGGCTATGGATAATTTTATTGAGACCATACTACAAGTTTCGGTATTCCGTGATAAAAAGGGGGGAGGGGAGGAGGTATGGTCTGTGGAGGATAAAACATTAAGACATTGGACATTTTTCCCCTTTTTGTCCCCCCCTCCCCCTCAATCTCCCTCACCCCATAACACCCCCCCAGCCAGAATGCCTTCAAACACATCTTAAAAGAAAAGAAAAGTCATCGAGTTACAAAAATTAAATGTTACAAAGCAAACACACATCAGCCTAACATTTTCAGGTTATTATGTTATCCTATAGGCCTACTGTATACAATAGCGAAAATAGCAACAAAACAAAAAAACTTGAACGGTGTAGATTGCATTTGATAGCGAGGTCGTCAAAATTGGAGAAGGTGCCATCAATATAGAGGTCATTACACTTGGTGAGGCCATTCCTCTGCCACAGCCTGAAAGTTGAATCCAGTTTAGCTGGAAGGAAGAGGTGATTATTACATATAGGACCATGAAATCTGGGCAATACATTTTTCTTGATACAATTCACTTCACCAGCTAAAGTAAGGTGGAGAATAATCCATCTCTGAAAGTCCAGTTTAAATTAGTTAATAAGGGGAATTAAGTTGCCATCATGGAGGGAAGACAAGGTACGGGTGAAATTGATCCATGAATATTTAAAGCCAGACTTGGACATACGAAATGGAATGGTATCCTGCGGAATTTGTAATGCTAATTAATTAATAGTAAAACATTCACTTTGACTATTTATTTCTAAAACCCGAACAAACGCACCAAATCTTCACAGTAGATCCACTATATCCGGGACGCACGCATCAGGGTCTGATATATAAAAGCAAGTCATCTGCATACAAGGAGACTTTGTGTTCCAGTCCCCATCTGTAAATACTGTGTATTGAGGGTGTGACCTTTAGCATAATGGAAAGGGGTTCTATTGCCAGGGCAAATAGCAGAGGGTACAATGGACATCCTAGGCGTGTGGCCCTTGACAATGGGAAACACTGTGAACGCAGTTTGTTTATACTGACGCCTTGAGTAATGAGTAAAACAGTCAGATCCAGGAAATGAAGTTCACTCAAGTCACATTTTCCCAGTACAGAGAATAAATAGTCCCATTCTACCCTGTCAAATGCCTTCTCTGCATGTAAAGAGATAATTACTTCAGGAACGTCTGAAGATGCAGGAGTGTATGACATTGAGCAGATGCCGATTGTTAGAAAAGGAGTGGTGACCCTAAATAAACCCTGACTGATCCATTGATACGAGGTCTGTCATAGTAGACTTTAATCGAGAGGCGAGCCGCTAACATTTTAACGTCTGCATTCAAAAGTGAGAAAGGTCTGTATGAGCCACACTCATATGCATCTTCGCCGGGTTCTCCATCAGAGATTGGGCTACTCTGGTCCAGGCCATGTTTGAACATTTCAAGAAGGAGTGGTGCCAGCATTTGATTGAGTAGCCATCTGGGCCAGGGGATTTCCCTTGCAATTATTAATTTCAATAGGATTAACTGTCAGAATACGTGAGGTAGCGTATATTTTGGGAATCAGCTGTGAGGCAGATTTGCACTTGAGCCGTTGAGCTAGAAGTCAACCAGCCTTTTCTCCATGCTCATAAACAAAGCTATTTGCGCGGAGTAGATGCTGCTTAGTCTTATCTGTGGATAGTAAATTGTACTGAGTTTGAAGAGCTGATTAATGCTATTCTGGAATTAGACCAACAATACACTAAAGGCCTTTCTTTGTAACGTTCTGGTGATGGAAATTAGTATTTTTGGTCTAGTTCCAGAATGGCATTAATCAGCTGTAGTTGTCGTTTAATTTTCTGTTGTTTTTTGAGAAAAGAGGAATAGGAAATAAGAACAACTTTAAGTGTTTCCCAAAGCGTAACTGGAGAGATCGAATGCATTTTATTTGTCTCAATATGCAGTAAATTGTACTTTCTTATGAATAAGTATTGCTGTTCCCGTTGCCTTAGCATTGAATTTGGAATTAAATATTTGTCCTACCAAAGCTTTACGGAGTCTACCACGATCTGCTGTTCACAGATTCTTGTATGTTTCTTCTAGGAATGCTATATCGGTTTTTAAATTCTTAAGATAAGCAAATACTCTAGCTCATTTAACCGGGCCATTCATTGCTTTGACGTTCCAGCTTGTAAACCTAATAGCCGACTGCAACTCCCACCCCAATATCTGACGTGTCAGTCATTCGAAATGAAAATGACTAAATTGAGTCTGGGGTAGAGATGAAAACCCTGCATTAGACCACCAATCATATGCTGTGATTTAAAAAAGCATGTACCAAAAAGTTGGGCAAAATAACGTCCCCCCCACCCCCCTTACACAAAATCCTCGTAATAATACATCAAAAATAAAAACAGCGCAAAATAAAACTGTCCTATGCTCGCCTCTAAGGCGGACTGCAGGCTTCCCCAAATAAGATCAAACTCCCGGTTAACCATCTGTCACATAACTTAACCTACAAAAGAGGGCTCCCAATTATTAACAGATAAGTCTTTTTCAACGCCAAATTGAAATAGTTTGAACTCAATCATAAACTGTGTTACTGTCAAAAGTCGGGTCACCTGTATCCTCTATTAGCTCGAACAAACAGCAAGAGTAAAAGAAAAGGTTTCTGTTGGTCAAGACTTTGAGCCCATGGGTTGTGTTAGGGGCGTGATCCATGCCTTGTTCCAGCACATCTACGTTCATAACTACAGGGAGTAAAACCTGATACTCAGGTGCAGTGCGACCAAAGCGCGACTGCAATAAAGACAGCAGGGAAAGATCCTGCAAACACGACCAAAAGAAAACAATATCAACAACAGTGGCCAACCAAGATCTTAAATCGATATACTGTATATATCTAAACACAGACTGAAAAAATTAAAGGCATTACACTTGCGAGAAAGCATATGAAAACATTCAATTAACCAGAGTCAAACCCTGAGATTGTAGCATTAATACATAGTCTTGAGAGAGGTGAATGACTAGCTAGCTAGCTAGCTAATGCTAACTTAGCTCAAAGAAAATCATAACAAACCCATGTTAGGTACAACATACATGGCACCACACGTAGCTGGCAAATAGCTTAGCATTAGCTCATTATAATCAGTACAACCTTCAAAAAATTATTTTACACGCATCATAGGTGTCCATTACAATCAATGCAATAATTATTTGTCACCAGAACTTGAAAACGTGAATAAAACTGTAAATACATTATGCTCCATACATACATAAAAACATACATACATACCTACTGTATGCTACAGTAGAAATGACAAAACGATATACAGAAAATAAGGCACTTAATTTGATAGGAATGCACACATGTCCTAAGTTATTATTTGCTAGGAAAACAACAATGCAACAATGCAAGCGCCAGCCAGAAAATGTGCCAGTTCGTGCAATTGTCTGCAAATCACACCTCGCCAACCTGGAGCAGGGCGATGATTAGTTATGCCTCTTATCGCCCATTTGTGTTCACAGCTTTATGACATGGAACAAGATTTTTTTTAAACTCCAGCCAAAGCCTGCACCTGGTTCAGTGTCAAAAACAATGCTTTGGTCACCTTTATCACCGTCCTGGCAGAACTCACAAAGACACTCACTTCAAGTGTTTTTCTTCTACCCAGTGACAGGGCTAGGTCGAGACTTACTGTAGTGTAGTGTAGAAGTATATCTCAGGGCACACGAGCGCCCAAGCCTGACCTTTTCACAAGGGACTAAATAATGTGGCAGGCATTAGTACACTCCGACAAATTGACATTAGCCTAACCAATTAGGGGCATTTAATCTTCCCGCGAAGAAACAAAGCGGGCCATTGGCGGTAGAGGAAGTGTCTGGGGGAAGTGTGCGTGTGAATGCTGGGGAAAGGTTAATGGTCTCTCTGGAGGGAGAGAATGCACAAGGGGTCTTTGTTACCCTTCCAGACGCATCACTCCGACAAAGCCCCAAGTCTTGAAGGAGCTCAGCCAGTTCATTACTGCCAGCTTTCATTCTGCCGGGCTAACATTGACTTAAATGCAATTTAATACTTTCACTTTCCCCTCCTATTTGTCTGCCGCTGTCTTTCTTTAATCCTCAGAAAGGGCGTTTAGACTGTATTTTTCAAATCCCCTTTTGTTAGCCAAAGAGCTGATGCATAGACAAGGTTGACTGGTTGTCTTATTGAGATCCCTTATTTGAAGACGGTGGTTATACAGTATGTCAGTTATAAGGCCTAATAACATGTTCAAGGGAGATTGACGCGGTCCAGAAAGTCCATGAGTAAAAACACCACCCTGATCAGTGTGAACTACAGTGTGCACTTTTAACGTCATACTGAACCATACCTAAGCCAAAGCATGGATGGACACCGTTCTCCTTCACAACGTGCAAATCACTGGTGGCTAAAAAGCTCCACCTGGCTAAGCTAAAGGAGCAGCCGCATGAGACGAGCTTCCAGAATAGACCATTTCTTTCTGACACGGCACTGTCAAGTCCTCGGAAGCCAATAAATTAAGCGATGAAGTCTCTCAAGGCCTGACAAGAGGTAACAGGAAAGGTTAGAAAAGGGCATCTTTGAATGTGCCCCCCACGATGACACAATGTCCTCTCGTGGACGTGACTGAGCCCAGGAGGTGGACCCGTCCCTGGGAACCATCTGGGATCAAAGGCGATGAGCGCTGTGACACCCATTTCGAGAACATAATGGCCAATTCGGTCCTCCGAGCTGGATTGCTATTGTCACTTCATCGACTTCTGGAGAGGCTCGTTTCATTCGAATATACAGTGCATTCGGAAAGTATTCAGACCCCTTCACTTTTTCCAATTTTATTTTCATTACAGCCTTTATTAAATTGTTTTTTCCCCCTCATCAATCTACACAATACCCCATAATGGCAAATCAAAACAGGTTTTTAGAAATGCAATTGATGTCTTTATTGAGACAAATAAAACACATCCGATCTCTCCATCTATGGTTTGGGGAAATAATTTCCTATTCCTCTCTTCTCAAAAAACAACAAAAATTAAACAACAACTACAGCTGATTAATGCCATTCTGGAACTAGACTAACAATACTCCTTTCCATCACCAGAACGTTACAAAGAAAGGCCTTTAGTGTATTGTTGCTCAAATTCCAGAATACCTTTAATCAGCTGTTTTGTTTAATTTTCCACAGATAAGGCTAAGCAGCATTTACTCCGCGCAAGTGGTTTTGTTTACAAGCATGGAGAAAAGACTAGTCGACTTCTAGCTCAACAGCTCAAGTGCAAATCTGCCTCACAGCTGATTCCCAAAATGTACGCTACCTCACGTATTCAAACAGTTAATCCCATTGAAATTAATAATTGCAAGGGAAATCCCCTGGCCCAGATGGCTACCCAATCGAATTTTACAATAAGTTTTCTGCCAAACTGGCACCACTCCTTCTTTAAATGTTCAAACATGGCCTGGACCAGAGTAGCCCAATCTCTGATGGAGAACCCGGCGAAGATGCATATGAGTGTGGCTCATACAGACCTTTCTCGCTTTTGAATGCAGACGTTAAAATGTTAGCGGCTCGCCTCTCGATTAAAGTCTACTATGACAGACCTCATATCAATGGATCAGACAGGGTTTATTTAGGGTCGCCACTCCTTTTCTAACAATCGGCATCTGCTCAATGTCATACACTCCTGCATCTTCAGACGTTCCTGAAGTAATTATCTCTTTACATGCAGAGAAGGCATTTGACAGGGTAGAATGGGACTATTTATTCTCTGTACTGGGAAAATGTGGCTTTGGAGTGAACTTCGTTTCTCGGATCTGATTGTTTTACTCATTACTCAAGACGTCAGTATAAACAAACTGCGTTCACAGTGTTTCCCATTGTCAAGGGCCACACGCCTAAGATGTCCATTGTACTCTCTGTTATTTGCCCTGGCAATAGAACCCCTTTCTATTATGCTAAAGGTCACACCCTCAATACACAGTATTTACAGATGGGGACTGGAACACAAAGTTTCTTGTATGCAGATGACTTGCTTTTATATATCAGACCTTGAAGCGTGTGTCCCTGATATAGTGGATCTACTGAGTAGGTTTGGTGTGTTTGTTCGGGTTAGGAATATAAATTCTCGAAAAGTGAATGTTTTACTATTAATGAATTGGCATTACAAATTCCGCAGGATACCATTCCATTTTGTATGTCCAAGTCTGGCTTTAAATATTTATGGATCAATATCACCTGTACCTTGTCTTCCCTCCATGATGACAACTTAATTCCCCTTATTAACATCTCTGGACTTTCAGAGATGGAATATTCTCCACCTTACTTTAGCTGGTAAAGTGAATTGTATCACGATAAATGTATTGCCCCGATTTCTGTATTTGTTACAATGTCCCCCTCTTTTTCTACCCATGTCTTTTCTCATTTCAGTGGTTAAACTTATATCTTCTTTTTATGGGGTGGTGAGAATACGTAAAGTATTCCTCCAGAGAGATAGAACACACGGAGGACAAGCCCTTACTAACTTTATACAGTAAATGATTACTGAGCAGCAAATATACATATACAACACATTATTTACTGGCTTCACACTCCAGAAACTGACTAGTGTCAACAGAAGCCAACTCCTGTTTCTCTTTGCCAGCTTTAGTCACCTCCAGTATTCCTCTCTCAGCTTCAACCTACACATCCAATCCAATTGTTAGCAGTACTCTTAAACTTTGAACTCAACTCCATCAACATTTTTAATTCTGTGATTTTTTTATTCAATGTCCTATATGTCATAATCACCTCTTCCTTCCAGCTAAACTGGATTCAACTTTCAGGCTGTGGCAGAGGAATGGCCTTATCAAGTGTAATGACCTCTATATTGATGGCACCTTTGCCAATTCTGACGACCTCGCTATCAAATGCAATCTACACCGTTCAAGTTTTTTGGGGGTATTTCCAATTCCGCTGCTGTAAACAGCATATGAAATGTATTTATTAGATTGCTTTTCTAGTTTAAATCGCTGGCACGGAGCCCAATCAAAGTAGATTAGGTCACACACTGCAAATTAAAACACCATCAAAAGAAACTGAAATTATAGCCTAACAATATGTTAACACACATAATAATAGGCCATAGTCTATATACAGTGCATTCGGAAAGTATTCAGACCCCTTGACTTTTTCCACATTTTGTTACGTTACAGCCATATTCTAAAATGGATTCAATTGTTTTTTCCCCCTCATCAATCTACACACAATACCCCATAATGACAAAGCAAAAACAGGTTTTAATCAATTTTAGCACAGTTTTTACAAATAAAAAACGGAAATATCACATTTACATAAGTATTCAGACTCTTTACTTTGTTGAAGCACCTTTGGCAGCGATTACAGCCTCAAGTCTTCTTGGGTATGATGGGTTCAAGTCAAGGCTCTGGCTGGGCCACTCAAGGACATTCAGAGACTTGTCCCAATGTCACCCCTGCGTTGTCTTGGCTGTGTGCTTAGGGTCGTTGCCCTGATGGAAGTTGAACCATCGCCCCAGTCTGAGGTCTTGAGCGCTGTGGAGCAGGTTTTCATCAAGGATCTCTCTGTACTTTGCTCCGTTCATCTTTCCCTCGATCCTGACTAGTCTCCCAGTCCTGCCGCTGAAAAACATCACCACAGCATGATGCTGCCACCACCATGCCTCACCGTAGTAATGGTGTCAGGTTTCCTCCAGACGTGACGCTCTGCATTCAGGCCAAAGAGTTCAATCTTTGTTTCATCAGATCAGAGAATCTTGTTTCTCATGGTCTGAGTCCTTTAGGTGCCTTTTGGAAAACTCCAAGCGGGCTGGCATGTGTCTTTTACTGAGGAGTTACTTCCGTCTGGCCACTCTACCATAAAGGCCTGATTGGTGGAGTGCTGCATAGATGGTTGTTCTTCTGGATGGTTCTCCCATCTCCACAGAGAAAGTCTGTACCACTTTCAGAGTGACCATTGGGTTCTTGGTCACCTCCCTGACCAAGGCCCTTCTCCACCGAGTGGTCAGTTTGGCCGGGCGGCAAGCTATAGGGAGAGTTTTTGGTGGTTCCAAGCTTCTTCCATTTAAGAATGATGGAGTCCACTGTGTTCTTGGGGACCTTCAATGCTGCATAATTTTTTTTGTACCCTTCCACAGATCTGTGCCTCGACACAATCCTGTCTTGGAGCTCTACGAACGATTCCTTCGACCTCATGGCTTGGTTTTTGCTCTGACATGCACTGTCACTGTGGGACCTTATATAGACAGGTGTGTTCCTTTCCAAATCATGTCCAATCAATTGAATTTACCACAGGTGGACTCCAATCAAGTTGTACAAACATCTCAGGGATTATCAACAGAAACAGGAAGCACCTGAACTCAATTTCGAGTCTCTTAGCAAAGGGTCTGAATACTTATGTAAATAAGGTATCTGTTTTTAATTTTTAATACATTTAGTAAACATTTCTAAAAATCTGTTTTCGCTTTGTCATTATGGCATATTGTGTGTAGATTAAGAACATTTCTTATTTAATCCGTTTTAGAACAATTCCGTAATGTAAGAAAATATGGAAAAAGTCAAGGGGTCTGAATACTTTCCGAATGCACTATAGACTAATACAGTGGTCACCAACTTTTTGGTGCACTGTACCTATAAAATCTAATATGAGGAGCACTTTTCCATGGCTACCCTCTAAATCTGAAATAAATGTTTGACGGAGAGGCAGAGACGGCTGCCAGTGCAGCAGCTTTTTGTTCGAGACTTCCAATCTGAGCAGCAATTTGCCGGTAATTATTTCCGTTGACGACAGAAGTAATTATTATCTATTAATCAAGTCTGAATTTACGTTAACCCTCTCTTCCTCTCTGTCCAATTAACGGTACCATTTTTGATGGATCCTGACAATGAGAGTGGGGGAAGAGAATGTGCATGTACTTCTCCATCCATCGCACACTTTGAGGAGGAGGAGAGAGAGAGAAATAGAGAAATGACGGTGCATGCCATTATCGATGAAGATATCTGGCTAGTTGGTGCGGGCTTGTTGGTGTGAGGGTGGGTGGGACAGAGAAAGCGAAGGAGAAGGAGAAAAACAAGGAGAAAGAGAGACAATGGAGAAAGAAAGGTAACAGTCAAAGACGATGGGAGAGCAGAGTGGAGAGAGGAGGCAGATGCTGGATTACTGTACTGTGAGTCCTGGGAGAATTGAGGGCTCACTTCGCAAACATCGCGTAGAAAGACGCCTGCTTGAGAGCTGGAGGATTGTTGAGCAAATCGTAAAAGCACAGCCTCGAGGGGACCTTCCTTATACTGGCACAGTCTCTTGAGTCTACACAGAGGAGCTCCCTCTTTCCGTCTATCCATCCCTTTCATTCTCCATTCTCTCTCATACGCTCTCTCCCTCCTATCTAACCCGAACCTTCCCCTCTTACTCTTCCCTCTCCCTATCTTGCCTCCACACTCTCCTGCTCTCTCCCCCCTCCCTCTCCATCTCCATTTTGCTCACCACTCTGATTTCAGTAGTAGAGTTTCTGCTCCTGTGTAATGAAGAGCTGCTTCCCAAATAGCACACTATTTCCTATATAGTTGCACTAATTTTGACGAGAGCCAATAGACACTCTGGTTAAAAGTAGTACACTATGTAAGGAATAGGGTGCCATTTGGAAAACACCCAAAGTGTGGGGAGATTGGCCTCCTGTGTATGGTCTCAAAATCCTCAGCTTTAGTTTTCCTCTCTGAATAGAATTCCGGCAAGACACAATATAGTGTAAGATGATGGCATGAGATGGATGTCGCTGATTAATTGCTAGCTACAACACTAGAGTTCTTTTTTTAGGGATGATTTGGTATTTCTGTGTAGTCTCGATAACATCCAAACACAAGTCCAACAGTTTCTTTAACGTGAGAACTATACTAATCGCCATCAATTGATTCGAAAATGTCCATATACTGTATGGCGTAGGAATAGAACACATGAAAATAGAGGAAAACAATGTTTGTGGTTTTTTTTCCTAGATAATAGTCCTATTGTGTGTCACTTCCTCGCCAGTCAGGCTTTGATAATTTGTTTGTCCCTTTCTCACACCACAAACAAAGGCGAGAGAGGTGTTTGCTCAAATTACGGTTTATGTCTTAACCTGCTCTGTCAATTCCCAGGTGACAGTACAACGGATCAATTTCCCCCCGTACTTTCATGAATCTCTCAATAATTGGGCAATACCTGTAAATCCAGCGCTGCACAATGAGAAAAACATAATTAAATTGTATCACCTTTTAAACCCTCGGAAACCCCTGTATATCAGGAAACCCCTGCACCGACTCTCTTTTTCTCCATTTCTCTCTTCCTCTCTCATAGCCATCTCCCTCTATCTTCCCCTCTCCCTCATCCTCTCTCCCTCACTCTCTTTCTCTCTCTCATCCTCTTTCTACTGAGTCATTATGTGCTTCGTGCCTTGAAATATCAGGTTAAACTTTGAGCAACTACAGAATGTCAGGTCCCGTATCACAAAAAGTCAGAGTACTGATCTAAGATCAGTTCCCCCCTCAATATTCATTATGATTTAAAGGACAAAACTGATCCTAGATAGTTCAGCACTCTTACTCTAAAACCCTTTCTAAATACAGGCCCTGGTTTTCACCTCAAAGAATATGAGCCTCGGTCAGCAATAAAACCAGGCATTCCTCCTCTGCTTCACAACAAGGTTTTCAGGCATGATATCTAGCTTTTAAGTATGTCATTGAAAAAGAGAGAGAGAGAGAGAGAGACATTCTTCCAGCGGCTTGCACTTTAGCGTCCTGTGGCACAGGCCTGCCCCTGTATTAAGCTGTCATTTAGTCAGGCAAATAGAATAAGTGCTGTGGATTAGGGTGACACAATCATGCAGATAAGCAGACCGCTGGCAAATACAGCTCCATCCACACACAGCAAATGCAGCTCTCTTCTCTGGGAAAAAAAGAGAGAACGTGACCGGGTGGGCGAGCATACTAAACAGACAGTACCGGTGAGTGACAGACAGCTTGTCAAAAAGTGCTCCTGCCACTCTGCTGCCCCGCTGCTGCCACGGCAACACAAGGGGCCAGACGATAACGGGGAGTTGAAAGAAACAATTAGGCTTCTGACAGGTTCTCATGGACTGATTGGGAAAAATCATGTTCCAGATATATTTTTCTCCTTTTTTTACTGTTTTCAACCTTTTTTCTAAAAGGCCCAAAGGAAAGGCATGCGTGTGAAATTCATTAATTCTCCGACAGCCTCCCAACTCATTTGTGCTCTCAGGTGTTTCATTTCTCGACCACTTGAAGTACATTTTTCCCCTCTCTGAAGTTCTGGAGGTGTAGTCGTTTCCCCTATCAGTGCTTGAGTGACTCCCGGTTACATTTGCTGGGGCAATCACAGTTGAATTGCTTGCCACAATTTCTTGTTTGGATGACATCCAGTTTCTTTAACCATCTTCTATTACAATATTCAGACCTCTTTGAAATTGTTATTCAAAATAAATTTTACTTAAATCACAACAGCTAATTTAAAGTTAAAGTGTATGTTTTGCCTACCTGTGGAATAAAGCACAATTATGGAAGTATAGTGACAGAGTAGTACTCAATTAAAAATAACTATACTGAACAAAGAAATAAACGCAACATGTAAAGTGTTGGTCCGATGTTTCGTGGGCTGAAATAAAAGATACACACAAAAAGCTTATTTCTCTCAACTTGTGCGCACAAATGTGTTTACATCCTTGTTAATGAGCATTTCTCCTTTGCCAAGATAATCCAGCCACCTGACAGGTGTGGCATATCAAGAAGCTGATTAAACAGCATGAGCGTTACACAGGTGCACCTTGTGCTGGGGACAGTAAACGGCCACTCTAAAATGCTACAGATGTCTCAAGTTTTGAGGAAGTGTACAATTGGCATGCTGACTGCAGGAATGTCCAGCAGAGCTGTTGCCAGAGAATTGAATTATTCATTTCTCTACCATACGTTGTTTTAGAGAATTTGGCAGTATGTCTAACCGGCCTCACAGCTGCAGGCTTCGTTTAAGCACGCCAGCCCAGGACCTCCACATACGGCTTTTTCACCCATTGAGCATGTTTGAGATGCTCTGGATCGACATGTACACAGCGCGTTCCAGTTCCCGCCAATATCCAGCAATTTCGCAAAACCATTGAAGACGAATGGGACAACATTCCACAGGCCACAATCAACAGCCTGATCAACTCTATGCAAAGGAGATGCGGCATGATGCAAATGGTGGTCACACTAGATACTGACTGGTTTTCTGATCCACACCCATACTTTTTTTTAAGGTACAGTATCTGTGACCAAGATATGCATATCTGTGTTCCCAGTCATGTGAAATCCTTAGATTAGGTCTAATCAATGTATTTCAATTGAATGATTTCCTTATATGAACTGTAACTCAGTAACATCTTTGAAATTGTTGCGTTTATATTTGTGTTCAGTGTAAATAAAATCCCAAGTCAAACCAATCCTAAATAACACCCCTCACTTTTTAGCTTCAGCCATAGTGGAATATCAACAAAACCTAACAGAAATTGTTTATAAATACTCTGGAGCAAACTGAAGTTCACGGTAAACACACATACACACACACACACACACACACACACACGCACACTATCTCTAAGCTGCCAATGTGTGTGTCCTTCCCTAACAGCAGGTTGACATTTATTGTCATGAGTTTTGTCCTGGAGGCAGAACAGTGATTTTCCCTTAGATAGGCCAGCTGCAAAGTCAAAATTGGCTATATATATTTTTTTTGTAATGAAAACAAAAATTGGCGTTTTCGTCTTAATTTAAGGTCAGCGTTAGGCATTAGGGTTAGCAGTATGCCTAATGTTAGGGTTAAGGTTAGGGTTAGTTTAAAAATCTTCAGATATTAGGACTTTGTGGCTGTGCCAGCTAGTGACCACTTTGCAGAGCTGCTGCCCAGAACAAGATTTATGACGAAAAACACGAACCTGCTCCCTAAAATGGAAGGGCTGGCGAGAGGGGCCTTGAACACTGACACTGCATCAGCCTGGAATTACCATTAGTCTGGCAGCACTTGGCTAGCGAGTGTCCTCTCCAGCATACAGAGTGACTGCTGTCTCCTGTTACATTGCAGGTGTTAGGGTGCTGCAGGATGATGTATGCAAAGGAGTGGGGAGCCCTTGGTAATGTATGCAGAGAAGCTACATTTTTCCACTAGATTTCTTTCCTTGGCAAAGGGGCAATGGGCTGCATTCATCACTACTATTTCCCATTGAAATGAATAATGTTGGTTGTCTGTTTTTCTGCTTATTTGGGAGAGTGGTGCTGAAATGCAGATCACTGACTGGCATGATATATCAATTCATAAAAATAAAATAAATATCTACACAGAATATCCTGATTTACAGCAGGGCCTACTGCACATTATATATTAGAGTTGTGTGACTAATGCACATTACCAACAACAAAAGAGAGGTTTCCATGCGTTTGTCCAAGAATTAAGTTTGATTTAAAAAATAAATCAGTCTACCACCAAATCCATATGGAGATATGCATCGGAAATAAATAAAATGGACACCAATCCATAAAGTGTGATCATCAATTTCTACGATAAATAACCACAAACGTAAGTAATAAACTGCCTTAATTTATTTTTAAGAAGAATGGGTATTCCAAGGGTCTCGGATTTAAAACCATCTTTGTCCTTGACTGTTTAGTAAAGTTCTCTTGCGCGCATGATCCTCTGGTGTAGGTGAGCGTAATATAATGATGTGCCCAGAGCGCCACCTTACGGGTGAACAACTCAGCAGGCAGACCGTCTCGAGCTCATGAACACCGAAGTTGGTGGATAAATGAAGATAATTCACTCTGGTCATTGATATTTTTTTAAATGATCAGTTCCGGTCAACTTAACTGTGTGTGTGTCCCATAGACACCCAAGGCAATAGCAGCAGGTTCTGGTCTACTTAATTCATTGACTTTCATTTAACCAGGGAAAAAAAACAAGAAAATAACAGCCAGTGGGGTGTCTCGCTTTCTCATCCGTCTCTGATGAATACTTTTTGTAGACTTGCTCATACACGAGATAAGAAATTCAATCGCACTGAAAAAGTATGATAAAAATTGTGAAACAAATAAAATAAATCATTAGAAATTCGGCCTTTCAGTCTACGGATTTCAACCACGTTCATAAATGTCATGATTATTCCTTTTCTTTTCTTATTTAGATTCGTTTTTCTGTTTATTAACAGTGAATATGAAGAAGGCCTACATTTATTTAATAGTTTTGTTCATTAGGCCTACTATCAGATATTCAACAAGACTACAGTTTGAGAGCAAGAAAAAGCTAACGTGACTGAGACAGCAGTCTGTTCCGTGGTATCAAGTTATTTTAACATTTCCTCTAACTACCGTCATGTTAAACTGTTTAAATATAGGTTACAGCACAAATATATTTTCCACGAAAACTTTTGCCACAATGTACCAATGGGTCTGTCTCACTTATTTCCAATCAAAACCTAATTCCGAATCGCGAGTATGAATATGGGAGGTAGATTATATCCGTACATAGCCTAGGTTATGTTATAGGAATTAGCCTAGTGTATAGTGAAATGTTGTTTAAAAAAAAATAAAAGCAGAGTTTATTCGAGTTGGTCCACGTATAGCCTATTCAACGTTATGCGTAGTTTACTTATTATCACGTTATAAACTACTCCGAAATTACCGCTGCTTTGTGTAATGGTTATGTGGTGAATAGCTTAGCCTATCTGTGTCATAACGATTCTGCATTACAGATACAGGTCAATATTCTCGACTTTGTCAATGTCATGTTTTATAGCCCAGAATACTTGTGAAAAAAAGCTTGACCAAAGCTCCCCAAATTGCGCTTTGAGTAACAAGTGCTCGAACGGCGTGCATTTTGATACCGTGTGTGTGTGTTGCGAGCGTACGTGCGTGCGTGTGGGTTCAAGTATGTAGCCTACAATATTCGAAAATAAAAGTTGGAGACGCAGCATTAACTCCTACGCATGCACCTGCCCACGGTCCCTGCGTATCGCCATCTCCAAAGCACAGGCTCTACTGAGATGAAAGTAGCCTATAGGCTTCTAAGCACTTCCGAGAAACAAGAATACACTTACCTGGAAAGAACTGTCCACATATTAAGTCCAGCAGTTGAAAAAGAAGCGAAGCAATGATGTAGTTCCCTTTGTCCATTTTGTCAGTGACTATTTTACATGCGCGCCTCCCGTCCGTTTACTCGCTGACTGTATACACTGACAGTATCCTCGCATTGGTATTGCAGTGAGGGAGTAGACCTACTGAAAGGCAGTAGACAGCAATCCCGGCTTGATTGTTTGACTTCAATCAGTAACTGATGGCAAGCGGAGTTGAGAACAGATAGAGAAGAGCGAGGAGAGTGGCAGAGCATTCCGATGTTCCCCGGTTCCCTATAGCCTACCTGCCGCTCCGACACGACGTTTGAATCTCTATCTCTGCGTTGGAGTCTTATATTCCGCTGTGCTGGGGCAGAAGAAAGACGTGACAGTGTGCGAGGTATTCTTTCTCCAGTGCTGACACTCACTTCTGATGCCGAAAGTGCGGCTGCTTCCTAAAAAAGAGCAGCCTGTCGTGCGCACAATGAAAGCTTCCCGCGCTTTGATAACCTTTTAGCTATGTCAAAAGTGAGATTTTATTGGCACCCTTGATAAAGATAAGCAAAAAAAATTGTATAAAATAAATAATACAAATACATATTGTATGCTAATATTTTTTGGAAAATTATATTATTTTATACTAATACAATAGATAAACAATAACGAGATTTTGTTTAACAAGTAATAAAAAAATAAAAATAAAAAATAGGGGTCAAAATTATTAGCACCTCTGTTTTCAAAACCTCACTTTGCACGGATAACAGCACTGAGCCTTTTACTAAAAATGTTATGAGATCTTAAACCATTCATAAATGATCTTTCCAGATCCTTGATGTCCTTCATCTGCGTTTATGGACTGCCCTCTTCAATTCAAACCACAGGTTACTTTTTATTTTTTTTACTGAACCTTTATTTAACTAGGCAAGTCAGTTAAGAACAAATTCTAATTTACAATGACGGCTTACCGAGGAACAGTGGACTAACTGCCTTGTTCAGGGGTAGAGGGAAATATTTTACCTTGTCAGCTCAGGGATTCGATCCAGCAACCTTTCGGTTACTGGCCCAACGCTCTAAACACTTGGCTACCTGCCACCCCGTTTTCAATGGGGTTCAAGTCCGGAGACTGAGATGGCTACTGCAAAATATTGATTTTGTGTTCAATTTACCATTTCTTTGATGTAAAATTCAATGCCTCATTATTGCACAAATATGCCTATTTATTGCTCCCTGGCTCACTCTCTCTGTGAGCTGTTGCTTATACTAGGCTATTTACTGACTTCAACCCTCAATTTCACTTATGCTTTTTCAAGATTCGTGATTGCAAAGACTTTTCGACAAGATATTGCAGAATAAAGGGGAGTCGTGAGAAGACATCGACATCTGTAGACAATTGGCTCCATAAACAGTCAATTGTGGATTTCAAAATACTTATTGAAGGATAGCTTAATCATTCAGTTCTTTAGTCAAGACACAAAAGTATAGGCTAATCCTGTGTGTTGATTGAGTTATAATGAATATGATTTTAGGGAGATATCGATCATCGAACTGTCTGGATTACTGTAGAATTGTGTGCTTCAAGTATTACTTCATGCTTTTGAGGGATAACACTCTCCACTTGGGCTGTGGACTTGACCTGACATTTTGACCCGAGATAATAATCTAATTATGAATCAGTCTATTAATACAGTTAATATAGGCTTAAAGACCATTGGTTTTAGGGCTCCGTTGTTGGCCCATTTCAAGGAGGTTGACGTCATAAAGGTATCCTGTGTCTGAGAATCATTGGATGTTGCCCCCTAGAGTTCAAGTCAGACTGTTCAAACCCATCACTGTGCAAGAAATCATTTACTTATTTGAATGCAAATGAGACAACGGGTATTCCGTTCAGCACAGGTTGCATCGAGTCTGTCTCAAACACCTTGACCGAAATATATGAACCAGGCACTGATGCCATCTACCATATAGTGAGCACAGCAGCACGTCACCTTCAATCACACTCCTATTTCAGATGTTCAGAAAATGTTCCGTTCATTTCGGAATAGGAATAAGAACCACTACACCACCTGCATAAAAAAAAATCCTCTACTGTCTCTAAAAATCCTCTACTGTCAAAATGTGAAACCTTATTCCTTCAGGGCCACGTAGCTTGTTCTAATGATCTCACACCAACTACTGTAATATCAGACATTTCTCAAGGTTTTCAGTAGCTAATGAGAGGCTATAGTTTGCATTCAGTATTTTAGATACTTTGAACAACCCCATTGATATGTATCTATATGTTCATAAGCTATAAGCTCCAGAACGGTCAACTGAGCGAATCCCAGGAGCTCAGCCAGAGAGCTATGCTGAGATAACCCGCAGGCCTGCAAAACCTGCAGCATCTGAACATATCAGATAAGATCTCTTGAACATCATCTGCAGTCGAGTGATGCATTTGTTTTATTTGATTCATTTTATTGTTATTTACTCATGTCTATTCCAGATAGAATAACAGATACTGAAGACCAGTGGCGGTCAGTGCCGTTTATGATGAGAGAGTTTATTTATTTTTTCATGAGCATGGTCTTATTTCTCTTGAGCATGTCAGTTGGATGACTGGCATTCATATTCCCTTCACCCAATTCAATGTAACGTCGATAGGTTTAGGCTATTTCATGATTCATGATCAAATGTTCCCTATACCCGTCATGAGGTTGCTACAACCTAGCCTACGAATGAAAGTTTACAACGTAGGTGCACACAGTTCGAGAGAACATTTTTAGATGACAGACAGTGACACATTCAATACCGCTTTGCACACTCTTGCCTGCATCTAGCTCATCTAGGATGTCATCATTTGTCCAACAGTTGCAAACGAGAGTTTCTATGAGACAAATTCAGGTATTTTTATCCCTGTTTCATTTACTTCTGTTTAAGAAACGTTTTTCAACGGAATTGGTGGAATGAATACACCCTTGATCACGCATAAACGCACTTCAGCTTCATAGCAGCCACGTTGTATTCATTCTCAACTCTATGCACTCTTCTCCTCTCACCTTTTGCCTTCGTTTGTGGACTTCAATGAACAACACATCAGCTGTATGTGACCAGGCAAAAAAACCTCTCCCAGCCAAACCATGTTATATCTGCTACACACAGCCTACATCGTTGTCCCCATATTAGCTAAAGTAACGTCCTAGTCAACATAGCTCATAGAACTAATGTGTTAGTTAACCCGCTACAATCATGTAGTGTACAGTGTATAGTCAGTAAGCAGTTACACCGGTGGGCCCTGGTGGCAATAAATTAATAAAACCAAAAGCTTACCTTGACTTGGAAGAGTTCCAGTGGTGTGTTGGATAGTCATAGCCAGCTAGCTAACATAGTATCCCTCGGTTTGAGCCGGGTGTTTGAGTAACTAAACTAGCCAGCTGCATTTGCTTGCTAATTAAGTGAAACTGAAAGTGAAAGTGATCCTTTGATTGGGTGGACAACATTAAAGTTCATGCTGCAAGAGCTCTGATAGGTTGGAGGACATCCTCCGGAAGTTGTCATAATTACTGTGTAAGTCTATGGAAGGGGGTGAGAAGCTAGCTGTCCTCAGGCTACCCTACAGAGTGCTGTTGAGGCTACTGTAGACTTTCATTGCAAAACAGTGTGTTTTAATCAATTATTTGGTGACATAAATATATTTAGTATAGTTTTATCTTTTATTTTTATGAAATTCACTGAGGAGGATGGTCCTCCCCTTCCTCCTATGAGGAGCCTTCACTTCTGAAGACATACAAATGATACAGTTGAAGTCAGAAGTTTACATACACCTTAGCCAAATACATTTAAACTCAGTTTTTCACAATTCCTGACATTTAATCCTCGTAAAAATGCCCTGTCTTAGGTCAGTTAGGATCACCACTTTATTTTCAGAATGTGAAATGTCAGAATAATAGTAGAGAGAATTATTTATTTCAGCTTTTATTTCTTTCATCACATTCCCAGTGGGTCAGAAGTTGACATACACCCAATTAGTATTTGGTAGCATTGCCTTTAAATTGTTTAACTTGGGTCAAATGTTTCGGGTAGCCTTCCACAAGCTTCCCACAATAAGTTGGGTGAATTTTGGCCCATGCCTCCTGACAGAGCTGGTGTAACTGAGTCAGGTTTGTAGGCCTCCTTGCTCGCACACACTTTTTCAGTTCTGCCCACAAATGTTCAATAGGTTTGAGGTCAGGGCTTTGTGATGGCCACTTCAATACCTTGACTTTGTTGTCCTTAAGCCATTTTGCCACAACTTTGGAAGTATGCTTTGGGTCATTGTCCATTTGGAAGACCCATTTGCGACCAAGCTTTAACTTCCTGACTGATGTCTTGAGATGTTGCTTCAATATATCCACATAATTATCCTGCCTCATGATGCCATCTATTTTGTGAAGTGCACCAGTCCCTCCTGCAGCAAAGCACCCCGACAACATGAGGCTGCCACTCCCATGCTTCACGGTTGGGATGGTGTTCTTCGGCTTGCAAGCCTCCCCCTTTTTCCTCCAAAAATAACGATGGTCATTATGACCAAACAGTTCTATTTCTGTTTCATCAGACCAGAGGAAATTTCTCCAAAAAGTATGATCTTTGTCCCCATGTGCAGTTGCAAACTGTATTCTGGCTTTTGTTATGGCAGTTTTGGAGCAGTGGCTTCTTCCTTGCTGAGCGGCCTTTCTGGTTATGTCGATATAGGACTCGTTTTACTGTGGATATAGATACTTTTGTACCTGTTTCCTCCTGCATCTTCACATAGTCCTTTGCTGTTGTTCTGGGATTGATTTGCACTTTTCGCACCAATGTACGTTCATCTCCTTCCTGAGCGGTATGACGGCTGCGTGGTCCCATGGTGTTTATACTTGCGTACTATTGTTTGTACAGATGAACGTGGTACCTTCAGCCATATGGAAATTGCTCTCAAGGATGAACTAGACTTGTGGAGGTCTACAATCTTTTTTCTGAGGTCTTGGCTGATTTCTATTGATTTTCCCATGATGTCAAGCAAAGAGGCACTGAGTTTGAAGGTAGGCCTTGAAATACATCCACAGGTACACCTCCAATTGACTCAAATTATGTTATGTCAATTAGCCTATCAGAAGCTTCTAAAGCCATGACATCATTTTCTGGAATTTTCCAAGCTGTTTAAAGGCACAGTCAACTTAGTGTATGTAAACTTCTGACCCACTGGAATTGTGATACAGTGAATTATAAGTGAAATAATCTGTCTGTAAACAATTGTTGGAAAAATAACTTGTGTCATGCACAAAGTACATGTCCTAACCGACTTACCAAATGTATAGTTTGTTAACAAGAAATTTGTTGGAGTGGTTGAAAAAACTAGTTTTAATGACCCCAACATAAGTGTATGTAAACTTCCGACTTCAACTGTACATGTAAACATTCGTAGCCTGCTACCCTAACTAGACATGCTCAGAGCATGGGTAGAAACTCATAAGCCTCACATATTAACAATTTCAGAGACATGTTTGAATAGCAAACTCTCAGACACTGAGTAAAAAATACACGGTTACATATCATATAGAATTGAAAGGTGTAGTTAAGGTAGGGGAGTGGCCACCTATTTCCTTGATAAATTATTGACTATGAAGATTTCCCCTGAGATTGTCCCTTTAGACTTTGAAGATTTATTTGTTAAAATAACTACATGAGAACACGTCATTGATGATTGGCAACATTTACACGACACCCAATGCCCCAGTAGAACTCTTTAAACAATATTATCACCACTGTTAATTCAATGCATTGGTAAAATGAATGGATTTTTTTAGGTGACTTTAATAATAATTGGCTAGATAAATCCTCTTCTAAGGATAGAAAAACTATAGAAAATATTTATTTTACTCAATTAGTTAAAGAACCAACGAGAGTCAACCCACAAACTCATAATAGAACTTTGCTGTATTGGCCCTTGGTGACACGTCCTGAGAGGATTATAAATTCAGGTGTTCTTCCAGTGATCATCCATCATCTACCGTGTTTGGAAAATTAAGATTAGATGAATCAGTTTGGGTGGTGATTTAGGTAAGAACGTAAATATGTGAATATATCATCTTTCATTGATGACTTGATATCCATAAACTGGCAAAGATTCTGACTAATCTCAACAGCCCAAAATGCATGGGATTACTTTCTCACTGAATTCACAAAGGTATGTGATAAACATGCACCTTGGAGAACAGTGAAAGTTAAGAGCCGTCACCTGCCCTGGGTTTGCTCTTACTTAATACATCTGTTCAGAGAAAGAGCCTGGGCTAAGTACTGTAGAACCAAAGATCCAGCTGATTGGGAATCCTATAGAAAATTAAGAAATGCCAGTCAAACTAAAACTGGAAACGGAAAAACCTCCTATATGGAAAGTCTTACAAAGAATTTAAAAAATCCACAGCAGTTCTGGAAATACACAAATGACCTTTAAAATAAGTCAAATAATTAACCTATTCAGCAAACAATCCTAAATGACCCTAATTCAAGAGCAAGCAGATATAGCTGATATTTTGAGTCAGCATGTCTCATTTGTTACCTCATCTGTAATATCAAATAAACATTTCACCCATACGGTACATGGAACTAGGAGATCAACACCCCAAATCAGACATTTAACTTTAAAAAGATGAAACCAACTGACACACTGCCTCTCCTCAACAAAATAAATAAAAACAAAGGAGCTGGCCTTGATGGACTAGAATCTGCAATGTATGAAGTGGTCTGTTAATGTTATAATGTATTCTCTAGCACCCTCGAACTCAACGCTGGACCTTAAACAGTTCCACTGCTTTTTTTCATTGTTCCTCTCTAATCAGGGACTGATTTAGACCTTGGACAATCAGGTGGGTGCAATTAATTATCAGGTAGAAAACCAGCAGGCTCCGGACCTTGTAGGATAAGAGTTGAATACCCCTGCTTTTGCAGATCTAGTCAACATGTCTTTAATGACTGGTGAAATACCTTTAGTATGGAAATGTTCCAGAGTAAAGGTGGACACTCCTTAGACCCAAATAACTATAGACCTAGATCAGTTATCTGTTCAATAGCAAAAAAAAAGAGAGAAATGGACATTTAATTTTACCCTTTCAATCTGGCTTTAGACCCAACCCTTCTACCACTACAGCATTAGTGAAGCTTACTAATGATATACGTTCTTCATCTGACAAAGGCATACTAACTGGTGCCATCTTCAGTGATTTACCAAAAGCATTTGCTTTAGTTGACCATTCTATCTCACTATGAAAACTTTAAAACATTGCTTTCACTAACCGATCACTAAACTGTTTCCATGATTATCTTAGCAATAGAAAACAGTGTGTTTTCATAGGACACAAACCACATATTCTTGGACTCAATAGAGTTGTATCCCCAAAGGCTCAGTATTGCCCCCCCCTCCCTTCTATTCTCTGTTTTCATAAATGAATTGCCTCTAATTTGTCAGAATGCACGTTCACTTATACGCTGACGATACAGTGTTTCCAGATACAAGCAACTCCCCAAGATGATTTTAAAACTATACAAAAATGGTTTTTAGCAAATAATTTGGATTAAACTCAAACAAAGTCCTATATCATGATGTTTGGTACACGGTAAAGAATAAACTCCACAGCTGGCAATTTCAAAATTCATGCAAGTTATGGAACATTGCTTGAAAGTCTTGATTGTTTGAAGTCACTGTAGTAGACAATCTTCAGACCAGCAGTTCATGGGTAGTTGACGTGACACCCATTTTTTTTGTCCATGATGGGAAACACAAATATAACTTAAATTGGCTGAAATTGTGATATAATACTAAAAGCTTTGTTTTTTAAAACTTGGATCATGACTAAATACATGCAATGTATAACTTGTTTTCTTACTCTTACGGCTGTCCTCGCTGACAGAAGGTGTGGAACAAAACGCAGAGTGGTTAGTGTTCATTCTTTTAATGAAAGTCAACAAAACACTTCAATACAAACGTGACAA
This sequence comes from Salvelinus alpinus, assembly GCF_045679555.1. NCBI lineage: Eukaryota > Metazoa > Chordata > Actinopteri > Salmoniformes > Salmonidae > Salvelinus > Salvelinus alpinus. Next base: position 2,679,701 of record NC_092097.1, read on the forward strand.
AACCGAAACCGTCCTGTGTGGCAACAAACCTCCACAGGAACAAACACCCACAAAACACAAGTGAAACCCTGGCTGCCTAAGTATGATTCTCAATCAGGGACAACGATTGACAGCTGTCTCTGATTGAGAATCATACCAGGCCGAACACAAAATCCCAACATAGAAAATCAACCATAGACAACCCACCCAACTCACGCCCTGACCAACTAAAATAAATACAAAACAAAGGAAAACAGGTCAGGAACGTGACACTTACCATGTTGAACCAAACTGTTCAATGGTGACTGCCCCATGTAAGGTTGGGGAACTTTGAGAGAAAAAAAATGCATTAATGAAAAAATGAATACAATTCCCTTCACCTAATCTTTTAGTCACAACACAGAAGTTTATTTCCAGAAACAATAGTTACCAATTCTATTCATGATATATCGAAATAGTTCTTATTGATAAAATGTTGTCCCTGAAAGCAATGTCCACTTGATGTTACACAATTCTGGGATTAAACAACGAGGAATGAGGAAGTACAGAATACATGGCTGGAGCACATGGCCTGAACAGATTGTACTCTTTATCTGAAATATTTATCAAAATATTGCACTTTTCTGCCATTACCAGAAAAGGGGTGCGTTTCTTAGTCCTTTGGTGAGATGCCTTTTGAATGTATATATGAAAATAATAACTTTTTGGACAATAAAACTATAAAAAGCAATGAAAAGATGTTGTGGTGAAATCATATGGAAAGCTTACTGTTAACAATAAGGCCCAAAATGGGCCATACAGCCTGAGGTTTTCAATGGTGTGACAGCTTTTTTTGTGAAGTGTCACACCAGAGGAAATAGCTGTAACTCTGGGAGACATAACCCATTAATAAACTTCTATAATTACCTTTTTAGAAGTATTTTTCATCAAATAACACATATTTGCTTTAGAACTATTTGTATACTGTTGCAATTTTGATATTTTTAAGTGATTGAGTGCAATACTTTAAATTCTCCCACGCCTCACTCCCTGCAGATGACCATTCCTCCGGCAACCCCTGGGCCTGTCTCTTCCACGTGGTGAGGTACTGGTTCTTTTACCTGGCCCTAGTGATAGTGCAGGCAGATACTGGGGACTGGCTGTGGTGCTCCAACTCCTGGTTCTCATTCCCTGCATTAGACCATCTACCCCCTTGGTCCCGCTCTGTCTGTCCTACCAGTTTCATTCCTTCTGACTGATTAGCAAACGTGATCCACCCTGGGAGGGCCCTCATCAGCCCAAAGATTAAGCCATGCAAGTGTTAGTACAGTACACAGGGCCGGTACAGTGAAACTGTGAATGGCTCATTAAATCAGTTATGTTTCCTTTGATCACTCCAATGTTACTTGGATAACTGTGGCAATTTTAGAGCTAAAATATGCCAACAAGTGCTGACCTTCGGGGACATGTGCATTCATCTTACCCAAAACCAATACGGGGTGCTCTTGAGTTCCCCGGCCGCTTTTGGTGACCCTTTGTGGCATTGGTGTCTCACTGGAATGTCTGCCCTATTAACTTTCAATGGTAATTTCTGTACCTACCATGGTGACCATGGATAATAGAGAATCATGAATCGATTCCGGAAAGGGAGCCTGAGAAACGGCTACTATACTGAACAAAAATAAACGCAATATGCAACAATAAAGATTTGACTGAGTTACAGTTCATATAAGGAAATCAGTCAATTTAAATACATTCATTAGGCCCTAATCTATGGATTTCAGATGCTTGGGAATACAGATATACATCTTTAGGTTACGGATACCAAAAAAAAAGGTAGGGATGGGGATCAGAAAACCAGCCAGTATCTGGTATAACCACCGTTTGCCTCATGTAGCGCGACACATCTCCTTCGCATAGATTTGATCAGGTTGTTAATTGTGGCCTGTGGAATGTTGTTCCACTCCTCTTCAATGGCTTTGCGAAGTTGCTGGATATTGACGGGAACTGGAACACGCTGTTGTACACGTCGATCCAGAGCATCCCAAACATGCTCAATATGTATCATGTCTGGTGAGTATGCAGGCCATGGAAGAACTGGGACATTTTCAGCTTCCAGGAATTGTGTACAGATCCTTGTGACATGGGGCTGTGCATTATCATGCTGAAACGAGGTGATTTCGGTGGATGAATGGCACGACAGCCGGCATCAGGATCTCGTCACAGTATCTCTGTCCCTTTAAATTGACACTAATTAATTGCCACCATGGGGCACTCTGTTCACAACGTTGACATCAACAAACTAATTCGGTGAGGTAGTGATGAAAAATAACAATACAGGACTCTTTCGAGTCCCTGAAATTGGAACGAGTACTCTTCAAATGCTTTATTGAGGATCCATTACTGATCTTCAGAACTGATGTTTAAAAGTATAGGTTTAGTTTTTTAGATCCCCATTAAACACTCTTCCTTGGGGTCCACATAAAATGTACAAATACGTGACAAAGTACGGAGCAGTAATAGACTGGAACTCAAATAAGAGTTATATATAGGAAAGACACCAAGAGACAACAAAAATACTATTTACACACTATTCATATATACATATATTTATATTATTATAATATACAGAACAGTTAAATTACATACAGCATGTGGACACCTGCTTGTCGAACATCTCATTCCAAAATCATGGGCATTAATATGGAGTTGGTCCCCCTTTGCTGCAATAACAGCCTCCACGCTTCTGGGAAGGATTTCCATTGGATGATGGAACATTGCTGCGGGGACTTGCTTCCATTCAGCCACAAACTGATGTTAGGCAATTAGGCCTGGCTCGCAGTCGGCGTTCCAATTTATCCCAAAGGTGTTCAGTGGGGTTTAGGTCAGGGCTCTGTGCAGGCCAGTCAAGTTCTTCAACACCGAGCTCGACAAACCATTTCTGTACAGACCTCGCTTTGTGCACGAGGCATTGTGATGCTGAAACCTAGTATTGTCTAGAATGTCATTGTATGCTGTAGGGTTAAGATTTCCCTTCACTGGAACTAAGGGGACTAGCCCGGACCATGAAAAACAGCCCCAGACCATTATTCCTCCTCCAAACTTGTCCTGGCATCCACCAAACCCAGATCCGTCTGTCGGACTGCCAGATGGTGAAGCGTGATTCATCACTACAGAGAAAGTGTTTTCACTGCTCCAGAGTCCAATGGCTGCGAACTTTACACCAATCCAGCAGACGCTTGGCATTGCGCATGGTGATCTTAGACATGTGTGCGGCTGCACGGCCATGGACACGCATTTCATGAAGCTGTTCTTGTGCTGACATTTCTTCCAGAGGCAGTTTGGAACTTGGTAGTGAGTGTTGCAACCGAGGACAGACAATTTTCTTTCTTGCTTCAGCACTCGGCGGTCCCATTCTGTGAGTCTCTGTGGTCTACCACTTCGCAGCTGAGCCATTGTTGCTCCTAGACGTTTCCACTTCGCAATAACAGCACTTACAGCTGATCAGGGCAGCTCTTAACAGTGCAGAAATTTGACGAACTGACTTGTTGGAAGGTTGCGTCCTATGACGGTGCCATGTTGAAAGTCACTCAGCTCTTCAGTATGGCCCATTCTACTGCCAATGTTTGTCTATGGAGATTGCATGGCTGTGTGCTCAATTTTATACACCTGTCAGCAATGGGTGTGGCTTAAATAGCCGAATCCACTAATTTGACGTAGACACTGGGAGTCGAGAAGCAAGTGGTAAGTTCAATACGACAAATAACATGGTGCGATACAACGTAGGAGTAGTGTGTTGACATAAACCTAAACAATACTGCCTGGGGAAGGAACCTAAGGGAGTGCCAGATAAAGGGGAGGTAATAAGGGCGGTAATGGAGTCCAGGTGTGCTTAATGATGAAGCGCAGGTGTGTATAATGATGAAAGCCTGGTGCGCGTAATGATGGTTCCCAGGACCGGTGGTTAGTAAACCGGCTATGTCGAACGCCAGAGAGGAGTGGGAGTAGACGTGACAGGTGTCCACATACTTTTGGACACTGAATCAATGTAATGGTATCAAATACATCAAACATGTTTTCCATGTGTTCAATACCATTCCATTCACTCCATTTCAGCCATTATTATTATGAGCTGTCCTCCCCTCAGCAGCATCCTCTGCTCTTTACACAACTGAGCAACGCATTAAATCTGTTTTTGGTTTGGGTACCGTAAAGAAACCCGTGGTGTATGTATGTCTGTTTGAAGTGTATGCAAATAGATTATAGACGTGGTTAGGTATTTTCATCACAAATATTTCTTAAAAAGACTCGAGGAGAAGTAGTACATTTCTCTTCAACCCTCAACCATGAAAGACTATCATGCATGTTGTTGATGCTAGACAAAGAAGCATTTTTCAGTCGTCAGAAACGTCTGAAAGTGTAATTAATTATGTTTTAACAGTAAAACTTTACTGCCTGTTGTGTATTGTCCTTCGATGTGACATAACGGCAATAAATGAAAGGAAAAATGGTGTCTCGGACAAAATGTAAAATAATTGTTAAGCATGAGGCTGGTAACATTATAATAATACACATGTAAGATAATTGCTTTTTATCCAGGTTTAGTAAAATTACTGTGAATCTTATCCATAATGTAATGGTGAGATACTTGGTTATCATCATTATACAATGAAATGCCAGAATATGCTTACTTATTTAAAGACAGAAGTAACTAAATAAATAATTAAACCTTTGCATTAACATGAATTGTAATGTCACACCAGAGGACAAATTCAAGGCACTAATACATGAAATGGTTCATTCAATCTTAATTTGGCCTGAATGGATCTGAATGTACTAACAGCAGCAGTCAAGCGCCCTAGCTAACTTGCTAGCTAATTCCAGACATCTAAGTGAGAGAGAACAGATCACTGAACATTACTCGCCCTAGCAGAGTTGGTTAGGCTGTTATGTTATCCAGAGCGTTGGTGACTGCAACTGTGCTGTCAGATTGTCCGTTCATAAATTCAGAGTGTTTCGGATCCGAACGTTCTGACCTCAAAATGGCAGTCAAGCTCCCAAGCTAACTGGCTAACATTGGCTAGCTTGCTAGCTACTTCCAGACACATAAAGAGAGAACACCCCACTCTGACCATTTTACTTGCCCAAGCAGAGCTGGTTAGACTGTTTTCATGTTATCCAGAGCATTGGTGACTGTAACTATGCTGCTGGCAACAATTAAATGTAGCTTTTTGCAGACGAAATCAGAGTAAATGGTCGGACTGAATTTACGAACGCAACCAAAATGGTTACTTGCATAGTGGAGTCTTTTGTTAAGACATGTAGCTAGCTAGCTAGGTAAACAATGAATCATAATCACAACTCATGACATTACTATCCTGCATGAATCTGCAGGTAGCAAACCAACCAGGATCAACGTTAGCTAGCTAGCATTAGGGTATAGCTAGCTAAGCAAAATACTCTGAGATATGAATAATAAAATCATACACACAACATTAGCTAGCAAGACAGCCAGCTAACATTAACTAGCTAGCTAAAAAAAAACAGTCACAACTCATGACATTACTACCCTGCATGAATCTGCAGGTAGCTAACCAACCATGTTCAATGTTAGCTAGCTAACATTAGGCTATAGTTAGCTAAGAAAATGGCTCTGAGATATGAATAATATGTTCATACACGTAATGTTAACTAGCGAGACAACCAGATAACATTAGCTAGCTAGCTAGGTAAACAATGAACCATAATGACAACTCATGACGTTACTACCCTGCATGAATCTGCAGGTAGCTAACCAACCATGTTCAATGTTAGCTAGCTAACATTAGGCTATAGTTAGCCAAGCAAATAGCTATGAGATACTAAAAATCAGGTCATACACGTAACATTAGCTAGCGAGCCAGCCAACATTAGCTAGCTACCCAGGTAAACAATGAACCATAATCACAACTCATGACGTTACTACCCTGCATGAATCTGCAGGTAGCTAACCAACCAGGTTCAATGTTAGCTAGCTAACATTAGGCTATAGCTAGCCAGGCAAATAGCTCTGAGATACAAATAATAAGGTCAAACACAAAACGTTAGCTAGTGAGCCAGCCAGCTAAAGTTAGCTAGCTAGACAGGTTAACAATGAACAATAATCACGACTCATGACGTTACTACCCTGCATGAATCTGCAGGTAGCTAACTAACCAGGTTCAATGTTAGCTAGCTAACATTAGGCTATAGCTAGTGTCGTGTCTTTGGCTATGCCGGATTAAGTGATATGACATGCTATTCTATAAAATCCTTTCTCTGTAATTAATATTACCTGATTGAGCTAATCATGTAAATGTAATTAACTAGAAAGTCGGGGCACTACAAAATAATATTTATAGAGCAGTTATCTTCCGAATAAACTCTTAAAGACCTAGTAATATTTTACATCAATAGCAGTCAATATCCAAGATGGCGTAGAAGTGTAGACGTGTTTCTTTAGTCCTCTCGTGTACGTTCGTATTTCTTGTATATATTTTAACATTTTTTTTTCTATCTCTTTTCGATTTTTAATTCGATTATACCTTCCGGTAACCTACCTCACCCAATGTGATACGGAATCGCTATTATTTTTTTTACTTTGGAACACTTTCAAGAACCCCCAGTAGCTAACCAGCTAATCAGCTACAAGCTAATTTAGCCATTTTTTGCCGCTGCTAGCAGCTTTTACCTTCTGCACAGACACCAGCCCTGTTATTAGCCTGGATATTACTCACCAATTTACCAGCATCGGACTGTCTCTCGACAACAACGCCGGATTCCTGCCGTAATCCCTGAGCCACTACTTCTGATCCTCACAGCTAGCTTGCAGCTAGCGCAGCTAGCGCCACTGCCACGAAGCTAGCACCAGTTAGCAAACACAATTCTACAATTCACAACCTCTCTTTCGCCATCGCCATCCGGCTTGGATTCTCTGTCGACACGACCACGTCTGGTCTGCAGACGAATACCCCACCCGCTGTGCCCTCAACCGGCCTCCGTCTGAGCAGACCCCCTCCGTCTGAGCAGACCACCCCCCGGGCTACTAACTTTAAACGCCGCGTGCTAGCTTAGTGGAGGCCTCCCTGCTCCATCTACGGCTGCCCCCTGGACACTATGATCACTTGGCTACATAGCTGATGCCTGCTTGACTGTCCATTAATTCACGGTACTCCATTCTGTTTATTTGTGTTTTATCTGTCGGCTCTGTGCTTTAACTCAGGATCTGTGTGTAGTTAATCCGACCCTCTCTGCCTAGTCGTCGCCATTTTTACCTGTTGTTGCTGTGTTAGACTAGCACCCTGTTATTGCTGCTGTTATCTTACCTGTTGTTTTAGCTAGCTCTCCCAATCAAGACCTGCAATCACTTTATGCCTTATTGTATGTCTCTCTCAAATATCAATATGCCTTGCATACTGTTGTTCAGGCTAGTTATCATTATCATTGTTTTGGTTTGCAATGGACCCCGTAGTTCCACTCTCCGTACCTCTGATACCTCCTTTGTCCCACCCCCCACACATGCGGTGACCTCACCCATTGAGACCAGCATGTCCAGAGATACAACCTCTCTTATCATCACCCAGTGCCTGGGCTTGCCTCCGCTGTACCCGTGCCCCACCATACCCCTGTCTGCACATTATGCCCAGAATCTATTCTACCACGCCCATAAATCTGCTCCTTTTATTCTTTGTCCCCAACGCTCTAGGCGACCAGTTTTGATAGCCTTTAGCCGCACCCTCATCCTACTACTCCTCTGTTCCTCGGGTGATGTGGAGGTAAACCCAGGCCCTGCATGTCCCCAGTCACCCTCATTTGTTGACTTCTGTGATCGAAAAAGCCTTGGCCTCATGCATGTCAACATCAGAAGCCTCCTCCCTAAGTTTGCCTTACTCACCGCTTTAGCACACTCTGCCAACCCTGATGTCCTTGCCGTGTCCGAATCCTGGCTTAGGAAGGCCACCAAAAATTCTGGGATTTCCATACCCAACTATAACACTTTCCGTCAAGATAGAACTGCCAAAGGGGGAGGAGTTGCAATCTACTGCAGAGATAGCCTGCAAAGTTCTGTCATACTTTCCAGGTCTATGCCCAAACAGTTCGAACTTCTAATTTTAAAAATTAATCTCTCCAGAAATAAGTCTCTCACTGTTGCCGCCTGCTACCGACCCCCCTCAGCTCCCAGCTGTGCCCTGGACACCATCTGTGAATTGATCGCTCCCCATCTAGCTTCAGAGTTTGTTCTGTTAGGTGACCTAAACTGGGATATGCTTAACACCCCGGCAGTCCTACAATCCAAGCTTGATGCCCTCAATCTCACACAAATCATCAAGGAACCCACCAGGTACAACCCTAAATCCGTAAACATGGGCACCCTAATAGACATTATCCTGACCAACCTGCCCTCCAAATACACCTCTGCTGTCTTCAATCAAGATCTCAGCGATCACTGCCTCATTGCCTGTATCCGCCACGGGTCCGCGGTCAAACGACCACCCCTCATCACTGTCAAACGCTACCTAAAACACTTCTGCGAGCAGGCCTTTCTAATCGACCTGGCCCGGGTACCCTGGAAGGATATTGACCTCATCCCGTCAGTTGAGGATGCCTGGTCATTCTTTAAAAGTTACTTCCTCACCATATTAGACAAGCATGCTCCGTTCAAAAAATGCAGAACCAAGAACAGATATAGCCCTTGGTTCACTCCAGACCTGACTGCCCTCGACCAGCACAAAAACATCCTGTGGCGAACTGCAATAGCATCGAAGAGCCCCCGCGATATGCAACTGTTCAGGGAAGTCAGGAACCAATACACGCAGTCAGTCAGGAAAGCAAAGGCCAGCTTTTCAAGCAGAAATTTGCATCCTGTAGCTCTAACTCCAAAAAGTTCTGGGATACTGTAAAGTCCATGGAAAACAAGAGCACCTCCTCCCGGCTGCCCACTGCACTGAGGCTAGGTAACACGGTCACCACTGATAAGTCCGTGATAATCGAAAACTTCAACAAACATTTCTCAATGGCTGGCCATGCCTTCCTCCTGGCGACTCCAACCTTGGCCAACAGCCCCGCCCCCCCCGCTGCTACTCGCCCAAGCCTCCCCAGCTTCTCCTTTACCCATATCCAGATAGCAGATGTTCTGAAAGAGCTGGAAAACCTGGACCCATACAAATCAGCTGGGCTTGACAATCTGGACCCCCTATTTCTGAAACTGTCCGCCGCCATTGTCGCACCCCCTATTACCAGCCTGTTCAACCTCTCCTTCGTATCATCTGAGATTCCCAAGGATTGGAAAGCTGCCGCGGTCATCCCCCTCTTCAAAGGGGGAGACACCCTGGACCCAAACTGTTACAGACCTATATCCATCCTGCCCTGCCTATCTAAGGTCTTCGAAAGCCAAGTCAACAAACAGATCACTGACCATCTCGAATCCCACCGTACCTTCTCCGCTGTGCAATCCGGTTTCCGAGCCGGTCACGGGTGCACCTCAGCCACGCTCAAGGTACTAAACGATATCATAACCGCCATCGATAAAAGACATTACTGTGCAGCCGTCTTCATCGACCTGGCCAAGGCTTTCGACTCTGTCAATCACCATATTCTTATCGGCAGACTCAGTAGCCTCGGTTTTTCTAATGACTGCCTTGCCTGGTTCACCAACTACTTTGCAGACAGAGTTCAGTGTGTCAAATCGGAGGGCATGTTGTCCGGTCCTCTGGCAGTCTCTATGGGGGTACCACAGGGTTCAATTCTCGGGCCGACTCTTTTCTCTGTATACATCAATGATGTTGCTCTTGCTGCGGGCGATTCCCTGATCCACCTCTACGCAGACGACACCATTCTATATACTTCCGGCCCTTCCTTGGACACTGTGCTATCTAACCTCCAAACGAGCTTCAATGCCATACAACACTCCTTCCGTGGCCTCCAACTGCTCTTAAACGCTAGTAAAACCAAATGCATGCTTTTCAACCGTTCGCTGCCTGCACCCGCACGCCCGACTAGCATCACCACCCTGGACGGTTCCGACCTAGAATATGTGGACATCTATAAGTACCTAAGTGTCTGGCTAGACTGCAAACTCTCCTTCCAGACTCATATCAAACATCTCCAATCCAAAATCAAATCAAGAATCGGCTTTCTATTCCGCAACAAAGCCTCCTTCACTCACGCCGCCAAACTTACCCTAGTAAAACTGACTATCCTACCGATCCTCGACTTCGGCGATGTCATCTACAAAATAGCTTCCAATACTCTACTCAGCAAACTGGATGCAGTTTATCACAGTGCCATTCGTTTTGTTACTAAAGCACCTTATACGACCCACCACTGCGACCTGTATGCCCTAGTCGGCTGGCCCTCGCTACATGTTCGTCGTCAGACCCACTGGCTCCAGGTCATCTACAAGGCTATGCTAGGTAAAGTGCCGCCTTATCTCAGTTCACTGGTCACGATGGCTACACCCACCCGCAGCACGCGCTCCAGCAGGTGTATCTCACTGATCATCCCTAAAGCCAAAACCTCATTTGGACGCCTTTCCTTCCAGTTCTCTGCTGCCTGCGACTGGAACGAATTGCAAAAATCTCTGAAGTTGGAGACTTATCTCCCTCAACAACTTTAAAAATCTGCTATCCGAGCAGCTAACCGATCGCTGCAGCTGTACATAGTCCATCTGTAAACTACCCACCCAATTTACCTACCTCACCCCCCATACTGCTTTTATTTATTTACTTTTCTGCTCTTTTGCACACCAGTATCTCTTCTTGCACATGATCATCTGATGATTTATCACTCCAGTGTTAATCTGCTAAATTGTAATTATTCGATTTATTGCCTACCTCATGCCTTTTGCACACATTGTATATAGATTATCTTTTTTTTCTACCATGTTATTAACTTGTTTATTGTTTACTCCATGTGTAACTCTGTGTTGTCTGTTCACACTGCTATGCTTTATCTTGGCCAGGTCGCAGTTGCAAATGAGAACTTGTTCTCAACTAGCCTACCTGGTTAAATAAAGGTGAAATAAAAAATAAAAAAATAAAATAAAAAATATTAATCGTCACCTTATTTCAGTCTCATCTGAAAGTTGTAAATTCTTGGTCTTCACGAACCCTGGCTAACAAGTTGAATCAGCAATACAAAATTGGGTTTAATTATTTATTTACTAAATACCTAACTAATCACACAGAATTACATATACACAGAATGAACCATACATTGATTACACATTATGTCATAAAGGAAAATGTCCCTAGCGGACGGAACAGATATGACAGCTGGTTACCCAAAGAAAAGGGGTTTGGGTTTGAGTGAAAGAGCGGGAAGACTGAAGAACAAAGGGAGAAGCGATGTCTCTATCGGCGCCGTAGGCAGCTACTCTATCGTAAATACAGAATCTTATGCATTCTAAATTACCGCCCATTTGGAAAAGGAAAATGCAATAAATATTTACTCTGAGCTGCGCTTCAATAGGTTGGTGGTAGATGGAAGGCCGTGTTGCCCAAGAGTTCTTCCATCCTTTGAAGAGCGTCTCTGGTGGTAAACTGTACCCGTTTTAATAACGTCGTTGTGTGGTAGTTGGTATACTCTGTCTGTCCTTTCCCAGTCCACGCTTGGCGGCTGGAGTGAATCAGAGTTCAAAGTTCATACCCCGTTGCCATGCTTACAGTGGGGAGAACAAGTATTTGATACACTGCCGATTTTGCAAGTTTTCCTACTTACAAAGCATGTAGAGGTCTGTAATTTTTATCATAGGTACACTTCAACTGTGGGAGACGGAATCTAAAACAAAAATCCAGAAAATCACATTGTATGATTTTTAAGTAATTAATTTGCATTTTATTGCATGACATAAGTATTTGATACATCAGAAAAGCAGAACTTAATATTTGGTACAGAAACCTTTGTTTGCAATTACAGAGATCATACGTTTCCTGTAGTTCTTGACCAGGTTTGCACACACTGCAGCAGGGATTTTGGCCCACTCCTCCATACAGACCTTCTCCAGATCCTTCAGGTTTCGGGGCTGTCGCTGGGCAATACGGACTTTCAGCTCCCTCCAAAGATTTTCTATTGGGTTCAGGTCTGGAGACTGGCTAGGCCACTCCAGGACCTTGAGATGCTTCTTACGGAGCCACTCCTTAGTTGCCCTGGCTGTGTGTTTCGGGTCGTTGTCATGCTGGAAGACCCAGCCACGACCCATCTTCAATGCTCTTACTGAGGGAAGGAGGTTGTTGGCCAAGATCTCGCGATACATGGCCCCATACATCCTCCCCTCAATACGGTGCAGTCGTCCTGTCCCCTTTGCAGAAAAGCATCCCCAAAGAATGATGTTTCCACCTCCATGCTTCACGGTTGGGATGGTGTTCTTGGGGTTGTACTCATCCTTCTTCTTCCTCCAAACACGGCGAGTGGAGTTTAGACCAAAAATCTCTATTTTTGTCTCATCAGACCACATGACCTTCTCCCCTTCCTCCTCTGCATCATCCAGATGGTCATTGGCAAACTTCAGACTGGCCTGGACATGCGCTGGCTTGAGCAGGGGGACCTTGCGTGCACTGCAGGATTTTAATCCATGACGGCGTAGTGTGTTACTAATGGTTTTCTTTGAGACTGTGGTCCCAGCTCTCTTCAGGTCATTGACCAGGTCCTGCCGTGTAGTTCTGGGCTGATCCCTCACCTTCCTCATGATCATTGATGCCCCACGAGGTGAGATCTTGCATGGAGCCCCAGACCGAGGGTGATTGACCGTCATCTTGAACTTCTTCCATTTTCTAATAATTGCGCCAACAGTTGTTGCCTTCTCAACAAGCTGCTTGCCTATTGTCCTGTAGCCCATCCCAGCCTTGTGCAGGTCTACAATTTACCCCTGATGTCCTTACACATCTCTCTGGTCTTGGCCATTGTGGAGAGGTTGGAGTCTATTTTATTGAGTGTATGGACAGGTGTCTTTTATACAGGTAACGAGCTCAAACAGGTGCAGTTAATACAGGTAATGAGTGGAGAACAGGTGGGCTTCTTAAAGAAAAACTAACAGGTCTGTGAGAGTCGGAATTCTTACTGGTCGGTAGGTGATCAAATACTTATGTCATGCAATAAAATGCAAATTAATTACTTAAAAATCCTACAATGTGATTTTCTGGATTTTTGTTTTAGATTCCGTCTCTCACAGTTGAAGTGTACCTATGATAAAAATTACAGACCTCTACATGCTTTGTAAGTAGGAAAACCTGCAAAATCGGCAGTGTATCAAATACTTGTTCTCCCCACTGTATATGCTCATGCTATATTCTGGCTGGTATTGTTGAAATTCATCATATTCGACGTGTCGATCGTCCTCTTCACGTGGGAATTCAATGCTAATTTCGTTAGGTAGCTGAGATTGGCTTTCCTCTGTAGGTGTCACCTGTCCCTCTAACATCAAGGCCGTCGCCTTAATGTCCCCGGAACAGAAAGTTATATTGTCGTCAAGGCTTTATATAGGAAGGGAGAGGAGGGCGTGTTTCATAGTTTATAACCAATGTCTCTTCACATGGGCGGGCCACTGAGTCGGGCCTAATTCACTCATGAAAACCCAATTCTCACATTTTAGAAGCTAAAATTACATTTAATCTTTTCACAAATAATTTCATATTTAAACATAAATTGCACAACAATTCCATGTGAATCTGATAACTATAATGTGTAGACTTTCCACTGTACAGTTTATGTCATCCTATCATTGATGAGAATGTCTCAGATGACAACCGAACTGACATCATATTCATTAAGTACCAACGCATATGTTCAACTGGTTGGATTACCAAAATATGGTTCATTTCCCCCCACCTTCTGACGTTCCCAGAATCTCTATGTTAACCAAGGGATTTTCAATAGTCACATCAGTAGGGTAGAGAGAGGAAAAATGGGGGGAAGAGGTATTTATGACTGTCATAAACCTACCCCCAGGCCAGCGTCATGACACTAGCCAAGCATATGGCTCTTTCTGTCAAAATTAGAAATGTGTAATATCTGAAAATGTAGCTAGCTAGACTATCTTACCCGTCCATATAAGTTATATCATTCATGGTTGGACGCATCTCCTGTCGGATGCCATGGTTCCCCTTAGATTGAAGATGTAATCCGGAGACAGGTGTTTTCTCCATCTCCTTAGCTATCATACTCGAATTCCACTGATTTCAAAACTCAGTCCTCCAGAAAGTGGAGAGCAACACTTTTGCAGTTTTAATACATGATACATTTTAAAAAGCCGCGTTAACAGGATTACCTTGACATACTGACCAGCTCAAATAGACAGAAGCGTAATTATATGGCAAACCAATCTAAACTCATCTCTCGGCATGTCCAGCCCACTCATTATCTCAGCCAATAATGGCTAGCTGGAAGGTTGCTGACTTTTTCTTTGGCTAAACCAACTAGGCTTGTAATCTAAAAATGCAGATATAATGCAGATAGTATTTACAGATGGCATACAAGTTTGTTATTAAGGCACATGAAAGTGCACATGTTCCAGAAGGCATTTCTGTAAAAAAAAGGGTTACTTTACGTTCAAATGGTTCTCCTCTGAAGTAGTGACCCGCGACAAACGCCTAGTTTCCTGAAACAGGTCATATATGCCCTTCCCTTTTACAGAAATCACAACAACGCTCTTTGGGCTGTTTGGGATTAGCCTCTGTACCTATCCTAATAGCTGCAACAGGGGCTATCTTGTGAGCTTGGCCAGCCCGCATACACTCATAGGTAGGACTGACTGTGCATCCATCCCGCTATCTGTATCCGAGTCAGACAAGTCACTTCGGAGCCTATTTGTGCAATGTTCTAACAAATCTCGCTGCGCGTCATGTATAAAATACCTAGTGAACAACGGTATCAAGCATGTTCTTTCCTAGTTTGCTGTGCCGCAATTCTTTTTTGCAGAGAAAAAACACAGCAAGCTAGAATTACCAACCTCTTCTATTTTTTTTCTTATGAATGCCAATATATTGCCAGTACTGAAGAATTTCATCCCTAGTAAAATAAAATGTGAGACCTTTCTTGCCGTTTCTGATCAGCTTTTGAGCCAAATCTTTAAAAGTCTAAGCCGTGATAAAATGTTGAATTTGGCCTTTACTCCTATAGCTCATAGAAACACATTGAATAACACATTCATAAATGGCTAAAAAGACAGTCAAAAAATACATCATACGGGTCTTTCCTATATCTAGGAGATATAAGAAAGCTCAGGAAATATTTGTATTTTTGGACACATATTTAACCCCTTATTTTTGTTGGCACATAACTACCTCCATACTTTTGTTTGTATGGGTTTCCTTGAGTCCCGTGACAATAGTCAAGGTCATAGAGCAAAACGGAGAACACCATCGTGATCGTAATAGTCTCCCCTTTCAATAGTGGGGTCTTATCAGTTTGTATGTCAAACTGTTTGGAGGCTACAGACAGACGCTGGCACATCAGCATTGCCGACTTCAGACGAGTCCCGTGACACTTGTAGGGGTTTTGTACAGCAAAACGGAAAACACCACAGTTTGGACGCTAAAGACGTTTTCATGAGAAGACAGATTTTTAGTGCGTCTCATGGTCTGACAAATACTGCTCTAGCTCTGCCACCTCCCACCCCAGATGCGGAAGGCCGGAATAGCCTGATACGGTGGATTGAGACGCAGCCCATGCAAAAAACAGATATCTCTAGCTTAAACTGACAGATTTTGATGGGAATTGTTTTATTATGTTACTTAGATTGATGCACAGGTGAGTCAATAGACTCTTAAGGGATTTAATATGAGAAAGATTTGAATGCTTGCATATTCTCCATCATGTAGGCTACCTGTTGCTTACATACAATTTATCAGGGAATCATTTAGATTTAAAAAAAAGTCATTTAATAGACACTCTTATCCAGAGCGACTTACAGGAGCAATTAGGGTTAAGTGCCTTGCTCAAGGGCACATCGATACATTTTTCATCTAGTCAGCTCGGGTATTCGAACCAGCGACCTTTTGGTTACTGGCACAACGCTCTTAAAGGGGAACTGCACTCGCTGATTAGGCCTCGTTTTTAACCTGTTGGGGATGAGGGCGCTGTTGTGGCTATTTATGCTAATCGTGTAATTTTTTGAAACGGCTTCCCACAAAGTTCTTGATCGTACAATATGCATATTATTATTATTATTGGATAGAAAACAGTCTATAGTTTCTATAGGAGTTGAAATTTTGTCTCTAAGTGGAACAGAGCCCATTCTACAGCAATTTCCCTGACATGGAGTCAGATTCCAGAAATTTTGGCCACTGATCTGGAGTCAGTTAAAAGGCCACTGTTATTGCTATGACTATACGGACACTGCTTACGTCTTCCCCTGGATGTCTTTACGTGATGACGATTTGAATCGGGTCGATTGCACGTTCACAGGCACTATAAATTAAAAAACCCTGAGGCTAGTCAGTCTTTTGGAGCTGCGTCATGCGCATAGAGGGCACCGACCCGCACCTGTTCCAAGCATTAGTGGAGGGAGTAATATTACTCGGGTCATGTTTCTACTCGTTATGGGAGTTAAAAACATCATAAGGTAGTTAATTTAAAGCGTTTTATAGCAATTTATATCCGTTTAGTGCGATTTTGGGACATTTATTTCTGAAAGGCTGTGAATTGCTGGGCACGCTTCCAGTTCATCCCGAACGCAGTTGGCATTTCCACATGGCAAGAGGACAGCTTTCCACCAAAAGACGATTGGACCCAAGAAAGGATCCTTTGCCCAAGATACCGATGGAAGAACAGCTCAAAGTAGGACATTTTTATTATGATAAATCGTGTTTCTGTCGAAAGGTTTTAGTGGCTTCGGACGCCATGTTTTTTGACGTAGCTTCGCTCGGCGCAAGCTGTATTGAAAAGTAAGGATAATTTAAAAAATGTAATTCCGCGATTGTATTAAGAATTAAATTGTCTATCAATCCCTGTCCACCCTATATTTTTTAGTCACGTTTATGAGTATTTATGTATAAGAGTAGATCACTGTCTAAGTGGCGCACAGACTTTTTCTGACCAGCTGAGCTACATTCCACATTGTCTAACCATGATTTTGGTGGCTAAATATAAACATTTTCGATCAAACTCTATATGGATTGTGTAATATGATGTTACAGGAGTGTCATCTGAAGAATTCTGAGAAGGTTAGTGAAAAAATTAATATATTTTGGCGATGTTTACTTTTATCGCTCACTTTGGCTAGAATCAATGCTGGGCTGCTATGTGCTATGTGCTATGCTAATATAACGATTTATTGTGTTTTCGCTGTAAGACACTTAGAAAATCTGAAATATTGTCTGTATTCACAGGATCTGTGTCTTTCGATTCGTGTATGCTGTGTATTTTTACGAAATGTTTGATGATTAGTAAGTAGGTAAACACGTTGCTCTAAGTAGTTTTTCTATTCCATTTGTGACGGTGGGTGCAGTTGTAACCTATGCCATCTACCTGAAATATGCACTTTTTTCTAACAAAACCTATCCCATACCATAAATATGTTATCAGACTGTCATCTGATGAGTTTTTTTATTGGTTAGGGGCTATAAATATCTTAGTTTAGCCGAATTGGTGATAGCTACTGGTGTTGGTGGACAAATAAAAGATGGTGGATTATGCTAATGTGTTTTTAGGTAATAGATGTACATCTTTACATATTGTGTCTTCCCTGTAAAACATTTAAAAAATCGGACATGTTGACTGGATTCACAAGATCTGTGTCTTTCATTAGCTGTATTGGACTTTAATGTGTGAAAGTTAAATATTTAAAAAAAATATTTTTTTTGAATTTCGCGGCACTGGTTTTTCAGTGGGGGTGGGGGGGGAGTGCCGCTAGCGCCACTCTCATCCTAGACAGGTTAAACTTGCTCCTCAAGAAATGCTGGTCGTCACTAGTTACCACAGCCACAAAGTCAGAAGGCCTGCCTACTCGACCAATCAGATGAGGGAGTGTGATGACGTGTATGCCGGCTCAGAAGGCCCGCCTACCCGACCAATCAGATGAGGGAGTAGGCCGCTGCATACTGTTGGTGGGGTTGGAGGACTCGGTCCATCAGGCACTCGAACGTGGGCGGGGCTCAATGGAGACCAAACTGGAAGACCTGGTATTGGTATAAGCCGTCCGGTGTCGAGAATGCGGTCTTATCCCGCGAGGAGGCTGCCAAGGGTACCTGCCAATATCCCTTGATCAGATCCAGGGTGCTGATGTACCGGGTCTTTCCCAACTGGTCGATGAGCTCGTCCACCCTCGGCATGGGGTAGGCGTCGAACAAACTTATGTCGTTCACCCCCCAGAAGTCAGGCAGAAACGCAGACTACCGTCCGGTTTGGGCTCCAGCAAGATAGGGCTGCACCATGCGCTGTGGGTCTCCTCAGTGACTCCCATCCTCAGCATAGCCTCCACCTCCTGCTTCACCATTGGTCCCGTCAATGTCCCAAGTTTTGACCACACTACGGCCAAGGCTGTCCTCACGTTCAACCTCTTCAATAGGTTCACGTGGTAAATCTGTTGGGGTTTCCGTCTCCCCGGCTGCCATATGCGGTAATTGATGGGTCCCAGCTTCTCTGTCATCTCGTACAGCCTGTTGCCAGGAACTTACTTTCTGCAGTGGGGATAAAACTAGGACCACGTCACCCACCTGGAACTCTCAGGGGTTTGGGTCCCCCAATTATAGACCTTGCCTTGCTTGTGCTGGGCCTTCTACATATGTTCCCTTACCACTGGCCATATGGCTGTCATCCACTCACTCAATGTCTTTATGTGTTCCACCACACTGCGTAAGGGGGTCAGCTGCGCTTCCCACACCTCCTTGGCAAGATCCATTAGTCTGCGTGGCCTCCTCCCATACAGGAGTTCAAAAGGGGAAAACGCAGTGGATGCCTGGGGCACTTCTCGGATCGAGAACATTAGGTGGGGTAGTAGCTGGTCCTAGTTCTTCCTGTCCCGCTCGATGACCTTCCGCAGCATTTGTTTGAGCGTCTTATTGAATTGGGGCCCATCCATCTGCTGGTGTAAGACAGAGGTCCGGATCTGCTATATCTGTAGGATAGCACACAAATATTTCATTAGTCGGGACATAAACTGACAACCTTGGTTGGTCAGGATCTCATTTGGGATGCCCACCCGACAGAAGAGGTGGAACAGCTCCCGGGTGATTCCCTTGTAGACTGCCGACCTTAGGGGAATGGCCTCGGGATATCGGGTGGCATAATCTACTATTACCAGGATGTATTGTGTTCTTGGACTGTTTTTACCAGTTGACAAACTATGTCCATGGCGATGCATTCAAATGGCACTCCGATGATCGGTAGGGGAACCAGTGGGTTCCCGAAAGAGTGCTTTTGGGGCGGTGATTTGACACTCCGGGCAGCTGCGGCAACAGTCTTCCACGGCCCACCACATACCGGGCCAGTGGAACCGGGCGGTGATCCGTTCCCAGGTATTTTCCATTCCCATCCTCAGCATAGACTTCACCTCCTGCTTCACAGCCTTCCTTCGTGCCCCTGGGATCCGGTATGGCCTCTTTTGTACTGTTTTTCCGGGCCGGGTGAGGACGTGGTTTTCAATGAGAGTCGCTCGGCAAGGTCTCTGGGAAACACGGCGGTGTTTTCTGATCGCCAGTGGAACCGGGCGGCGATCTGTTCCCAGGTCTTTTCCATTCCCAGCTGTGCCTCCAACAAATGAGTGTGGGCAAGCTGAAGAACGGTTCCGATGTACCGGCAGGGTAGAAACCTCTCAAAAGTTCCCCCTGTTCGTGTGACATCTGATACAAAAGGTAATTTTTTATTTGGAATTCGGGGTATCACCAGTCACTCACCCCCGGAAGAAGCTGCCATCCACCGCCGGCTTTCAAGTTTGGATCCTCCCACTGGGCGGTCCCGAACAGTCCCTCAGGGTGTTCAGGGCAGGTGTCTTGGCGGGTCCCTCGAGGGGGGGTGCATGAGCTCCTCCTCCGGTTGTTCACCAGGTGAGGTTGTTTCCGGCATTTCCTCAGACCCTGACTTTAGGTCCGTAGACGCGGGCTTGCCAACCGCTTGCTTTTGGGCCACGTACTCTTTTACTAAGCTCGTGCCTCCACAGTGCCGTGAACAGAGGACAATCTCGTCCCAAGAGGAGGGGTACCGGACACTCAGGTACGGCACCCACCACCATTTGACAGCTCCCTTGTGGCATCACGATAGTGGCTTGCCCGGTCGAAATCAGCTTGGTGTTGCCGTGGACATAGAAGACAGACATCCCCTCACCACGGTCGGTTGGATGGGCCAGCAGGCACGCTTGTACGAGCGTTACCACACTCTCAAGAGGTCCTCCAAGGTCTGGGGCGCACGTAGGTCCTCTTCATGTCGTGAGGTAGCACCCATAAGAAGCGATCCGTGACCACTTTGTCGATAACGGGGAGGGTGTCTACATTGGTTAGGAGCTATGCCCTGGTGATGTGCAGTAGGTCGCTTATCTGGACTCGGGGGGAAGCTTCAACCACGAACCTCCAGTTGTGGACCAGCTAGGCCCGACGGGCCAGGCTGTACCCATAGCGGCTGAGTACCTCCCTCTTGAGACAGTTGTAGTTAGCCGCCTGTTTGGTGTTGAGGTCATAATACGCCTTTTGTAGATCTCCACACAGTAACGGGGCCAGCAGACACGCCCACTTTGCCTTGGGCCATCTTTCCCGGAGTGCTGCCTGTTCGAACGTGCAGAGGTAGATCTCGATGTCATCATCCTCTGTTGGCTTGATTAAAAACTGATTGGGATGCGATTCGGTCTGCTTTTCTCCTCGCAGCTTCCTGACTTCCTCAAGAAGGCGGACCTTCTGTAGACTCTGTTCTTCCAGCATTCATTCCTGAATGTCCTGTTGCGTTTGTTGAGCCTGCACGAACTGAGCTATCAACCCGTCCATCCTGATACTGCGTAAATGCCAACCATGGTCTGACCACGTTGTCAGAATGCCCGCATTCTCCACCACTTGCGGCAGACAGGAGGTTTGATCTAAACGTTTACACAGACATGGACACAAGTGTTATACTTGTGTTTATTTTAAAAATAATAAAGAAAAAGTAAAGAACCAGGTCTCCTCCTCACCAGCCTCAATCAACCCCAATTAGTCCTGGCCGGTGGCTCCCTCTGCTGGACGTGCCAGGACCCACCTAGAAGGCCAGCATCCCGGAATCGCCCTCTTCACTGTTGATGTTGAGACTGCTGTTTTGCGGCTACTATTTAATGAAGCTGCCAGTTGAGGACTTGTGAGGCGTCTGTTTCTCCAACTAGACACTCTAATGTACTTGTCCTCTTGCTCAGTTGTGCACCGGGTCCTCCCACTCCTCTTTCTATTGTGGTTAGAGCCAGTTTCCGCTGTTCTGTGAAGGGAGTAGTACACAGCATTGTACGAGATCTTCAGTTTCTTGGCAATTTCTCGCATGGAATAGCCTTCATTTCTCAGAACAAGAATAGACTGACGAGTTTCAGAAGAAAGTTTTGTTTCTGGCCATTTTGAGCCTGTAATCGAATCCAGAAATGCTGATGCTCCAGATACTCAACTAGTCTAAAGAAGGCCAGTTCTATTGCTTCTTTAATCAGAAGAAGTTTTCAGCTGTGCTAACATAATTGCAAAAGGGTTTTCAAATGATCAGTTAGCCTTTTAAAATTATAAACTTGGATTAGCTCACACAATGTGCAATTGGAACACAGGAGTGATGGTTGCTGATAATGGGCCTTTGTACGCCTATGTAGATATTCCATTAAAAATCTTCAGTTTCCAGCTTAAAACAGTCATTTACAACATTAACAATGTCTACACTGTATTTCTAATCAATTTATGTTATTTTAATGGTAAAAAATTTGCTTTTCTTTCAAAAACAAGGACATTTCTAACCTGTTGAGGACCAGAGGGCGCTGTTTTCACTTTGGGGGAAATCATGCCCAATTTAAACGGCCTCGTACTCAATTCTTGCTCGTACAATATGCATATTATTATTACTATTGGATAGAAAACACTCTCTAGTTTCTAAAACCGTTTGAATTTTGTCTGTGGGTAAAACAGAACTCATTTGGCAGCACACTTTCTGACCAGGAAGTGGAAAGTCTGAATTCGATGCTCTGTTTAAGGACCTGCCTATAAATGGGCATGATACATATGACTATACGTGCACGTCATACACCTTCCCCTAGATGTCAAGAGGAAGTGAGAGAAGAAATGAGTTGATTATCTTGGCCTGAGATGGAATGAACCCTCTTGGAATGACGTGTCCTCCATTTTCGGTTTTCTGGAAGGCGCGCGGAGGGACCTGTAATTGCCTTCTGAAAAGCTGTCGTTACAGGCGAATACTATCTCCGGCTTTGATTTTATTTGATACATGTCACAATATCATCGTAAAGTATGTTTTTTCAATATAGTTTTATTAGATTATTGAAATTTTTTCGGGACTTTAGGCGTGTTGCGTTGTCTGTGTTTGTTGACGATGGAGAGTTTCGTGCCACTTGGCGAGTGTGCTTGCTAATTCAAGAGGGACAAAGGACATTCTAAAACCAAACAACGATTGTTCCCGACAAAGGACCTCTTGTACAACATTCTGATGGAAGCTCATAAAAAGTAGGACTCATTTTATGATTCTATTTCATATATCTGTCGGACTGTGTACTATTAGTTTTGCGCTCAGGTTTTGGTCACTATCTCGCCATAACGTAAGCCTTATGTCGTAAAGAAGTTATTTTTAGAATTCTAACACTGCGATTGCATTAAGAACTAGTGTATCTATCATTTCCTATACAACATGTATTTTTTTGTAATGTTTATGAATAGTTATTTGGTCAGAATAGGTGAGAGTCTAATAGAAATATCCGCACATTCTGGGAAAAAGATGCTACGTTATCACAGTGTGTAACCACTGATTTCAGCTCTAAATATGCACATTTCCGAACAAAACATAAGTGTATGTATAACCTGATGTTATAGGACTGTCATCTGATGGAGCTTATCAAGGTTAGTCAAAAATTATATATCTTTTGCTGGTTTGTTACGATCGCTAACGTGCCTATTGCTATCGCTAACGTGCCTTGATGAATGAATGCGGTAGTGTGGTAGGCTATTGTAGTAAGCTAATATAATGTGTTTTCGCTGTAAAACACTTAAAAAATCTGAAATATTGGCTGGATTCACAAGATGCTTGTCTTTTATTTGCTGTACACGATGCATTTTTCAGAAATGTTTTATGATGAGTATTTAGGTATTCCACGTTGGTCTCTATAATTACTCTGGCTGCTTCTGTGCTATTTCTGACGGTAGCTGTGATGGTAGCTGCAATGTAAAACTGATTTGTTCACCTAATACATTTTTTGCACTATTGGTTAGAGCCTGTAAGTAAGCATTTCACTGTAAGGTCTACTGTATTCAGCGCACATGACAAATAAACTTTGATTTGATTTGAAAGGAGACTTAAAATAAAGTGAAAAATGTCTATTGCAGATTTCATGTGTTATTTTCTGCTAACTCCTCTAGAGGGCAGAATTTGAAAACTATACTTGATACCAAAATGATACCACAGCAAAAAAAACTGGGAGGAGGACTGTGATATCCCCCAGTTTGATCAGATTTTGACTGTCAAAATCACACATTTTTTACTGAAAAACAATCTGGGTACCATTTTTTTTTATGTCTGGGAAAAATATGAGAAGTGTTGATTTTTTTGAGTAGTTACCATTTAATTCTGGTGTGCACCAGCCGTACTGTAATGTTTGGCTGGCGGTGTTTCTGTAGCCATAGGCAGCACGTGAATTTGGGAAAAAGTTTGGGGAAGCTAATTTTCACCATAACAATTAACCTTTATAGAAAAGCATTCCACGCATCATCGCATTTGCAGACTTACTGTATGTAAAATAGCCTACAATTGCTAATGTGGTGAGTAGACTGGATAGTCATAATTTACGCTAATAAAATAACTCAATCACTGTTTGCAAAAAGACTGTTCAATGAATCGCTGAGCGCGTAGTGGTGTAGAGTAGGCTATATCAGATACGTTTCTTGGTCTTTATGAACACAATTCATGCAATTCTATTACACTTTACATGACTAGACATTAGCACAAACTTTTTTAATATGATAAAAATTGTAAGGTAGCCTACACTGCTGACACAAGTCACACATTTAAATACATTTTACGATTACATTTGTTTTTATAACAACACATTGGATAGAACATGGACATCGCGTTTGTCGTGCCATTTCACTGCCATTATCTGCCCGTTTGGAACTATTCTTTTTGAATAGAGTCGTCTACTTCCTGATGGATCTCTTTGTGCCACAGGCCCGTGTTCTCCCTCAAATGGTACTGGAAAAGGGTAGGGCTACTCTACCAGTTGTCTACAAATACAGTGTGCCCCTTCTGCAGCATGATGATCACCACTGACCCAGATATGCCAAGACCCTCAACATGCCTTATATCTGTGGTGGTGCCGGTGTAGAAGATCAGGTCCTGTACATATTCTGTCAGACACTCACGTAAAACAAAGACGTTGACTCCAAATCTGTGGTGCTTTGATGGGATGTACAGTATTGGCGGAATTCAAGCCTCCCTTTCCAAGCCATGAGAGACTAATCAATGCACAAGTCATTGTGAGGCACAAACACTACCAAATGCCCTGGTCAAGCTGCCCAGGATATTCATAATTGTGTGAATCGGGTCGGCAAGGTTGGCAATGGCGTTGTTGATAAAGTGGAGCACTCTCAGCAAGACAAGGAAGCGGTATTGGGAGAAAAGGGTTGGGAAAAAGGGATCTGCAGCATGGGGTCAATGGTCTAGCAGTCCCTCACATAGCCCTTCTTTACTAGCCCCATCAGCAGGACCATGACCAGGAAGGTATACATTTCACTGATGGTATTGGTTTACATATTTTGAGAGCTTTCCTTTTTCCCTTCTACAGTAATCTTCTCTTTCAGTTAATGAGCATACCTGCAAACAAATATGCATATGTGACCCGTTTCAGGAAACTAGGCGTATGTCACGGGTCACTACTTCACAGGAGAGCGGCTTGAACGTAAACTTTTTTGTTGTTGATCAAAAATCAAAATTCTCGAACATGTGAACTTTCATGTGCCTTAATAACAAACTTGTATGCCATCTGTAAATACAAATACCATTTTTAAATTACGAGTTGGTTTAGCCACAGAAAAAGACAGCAACCTTCCCGCTAGCCATGATTGGCTAAGATAATGAGTGGGCTAGAAATGCCGAGAGATGAGTTTGGATTGGTCTGCCATATAGGAGGCTTCTGTCTATTTGAGTTGGTCAGTATGTCTAGGTAATCCTGTCTAACATCTTCAAACTAAGGGCAACCATGTCATCCGACAAGAACACGCGTCCAACCATGATATATACAGGTAAGATAGTCTAGCTAGCTACATTTTCAGATTGCACGTTTCTAATTTTGACAGAAAGTGGTTTAATTTAAAGTTAAAGTGTACTGTGAGCTAGCTAAAGTTAACTGGCTGGCTCACTAGCTAGCGTTATGTGTATGATCTTATTCTTTGTATCTCAGACACATTCGCTTGACTAGTTATAGCCTAATGTTAGCAAGCTAACATTGAACCAGGTTGGTTAGCTACCTTTAGATTCATGCAAGGTAGTAACATCATGATTTGGGATATGGTTCATTGTTTTTTTATTTTATTTTTTTATTTTTTATTTTTTTCGTTCAAATATTTTTTATTGAACACATACAAGAATGGTGTATCGGTATAAAAGCCAGGTATACAGTTCTTATCTATACATAAAATAGCAGACAGAAACAAAAAGACCCAGGGTTCCGGGTACAAAACAAATATTACAAAACAAGACATACAGAACATGGACAGGTATAAAGAAAGAGGGTAGGTGTCCCCCCTTACCCCTCCCCCCCTTTATCCCTCCCCCCCTTCTTCCCCCCCTTTATCCCTACCCCTTATTACCCTCCCCACTGCTCGGGTGGCGGTGCCAGCACACGCTGACCAAAGGTGGATTAAAATATTACAATTGAGAGTGCGTTAAAAAGTACAAATTCACAGCGCCACATGGTCTAAGTAGTAGAGGAAAGGCTGCCAGATTTGATCAAATGTTGATAATTTATTGTTCAGAATATATCTAATTCTTTCTAAGTGTACAGTGTTTGCCAATTCGCTGAGCCATAATTTGGTAGTGGGCGCTTCCCTCTTTTTCCAAAACAACAAGATTAATTTTTTTGCCGAAATGAGACTGTAAGAGATTAGTTGTTTTTGGGGGTTGGTTAATCCGTTTAGGGAATCCGACACTCCCAGGATTATCAGAAGCGGGTCTGGATCAATTGAAGTCTCCAAAACTTCCGAGAGGATCCTAAAAATTCCACTCCAGTATCCATACAAGCTAGAGCATAGGGCAAAGCAGTGGAGTAGTGTACCCTGTGCAGCCTGACATTTATCACACATAGGGGATGTATCAGGAAATATCCTATGCAGTTTGGTTTTGGAATAGTGTAATCTGTGTAATACCTTGAATTGTATGAGACGGTGTCTGGAGTTAATGGAGCAGGTGTGGATGTACTCCAAGCTATCTTCCCAGTCTGACACTGAGATGTCAGTCCCTAGTTCTTCCTCCCATTTTGCCTTAATGGCATCTGTAGAAGGTGTGCTAACAGATTGAAAAGCATCATATAAACGAGATATCAGTTTGTCTGAGGTGGGGGATGTTTTTAGGCATCCGTCAAACATGGAAGGCTTAGCGTTCCCGAATGTTGGGAGGTGTTTTCTAACATAGTCTCTGATTTGTAGGTATCTGAAGAAGTTACTTCTGGGAAGATTATAAGTTTCCCTCAGCAACTCAAAGGAAGCAAAGGTCCCTTCTATATATAAATCCCCTATGGTACTTATCCCCAACTCTCCCCATTGCTCAAAGGTGTTATCAAGGTTAGAGGGGGAAAAGGAGGGGTTCCTGGCAACAGGGAGCATGAATGACATTGGTCTAAGCTCGAAGTGGGTTTTAATTTGCTTCCAGATTCGGACTGTGCTATGTATAATAGGATTGTTACGATAAAGTGACCTCTCCAGATTGACAGGCGACAAAATCACAGCACCGATAGAGAAGGGGTGACACTCCTCACGTTCCATACTAAGCCAGCTGGGTGACGGACGTGCGTCATCCAGCAAAAACGTAACCGCGCGGAGGTTAGCGGCCCAGTAATAAAATATAAAATTTGGGAGAGACAATCCTCCTTCCATCTTGGATTTGCAGAGGTGTTTTTTACCTATCCTGTGTGTTTTATAATCCCAGATGAAAGGATTGATAATTGAGTCCAGTTGTTTATGAAAGGATTTAGGTATGAATACTGGGATGTTCTGGTATAGGTAGAGTAGTTGTGGGAGGAAGACCATTTTAATGGCGTTAATTCTTCCGAGCAGAGAAATTGGGAGAGTTCTCCAAAATTGTATGTTTGTCTTGAGTTTTTGCATCAGAGGGGGGAAATTCTCTTTAAATAGTAAGGAGTATTGTTTGGTAACTACAATTCCTAGATAGGTACATTTTTCTGAAGATAACTTAACTGGAAGATGTTCTAGCCAGGAGGTGTTTTGTAACCGTATGGGCATTAATTCACTCTTGTTCCAATTTATTCTGTATCCCGAGAAGGTACCAAACAAATTAATCACATCAAGAATAGCTGGAATACTAGCTTGGGGTTCTGTTACATAGAGGAGAATGTCATCTGCGTATAGGGAGATCTTATTTAGAGTATCTTTAGTATTATAGCCGTGTATTGCTGGATCAGATCTAATCGCCTGAGCGAGAGGTTCAATGATTAGGGCGAAGAGCATAGGCGACAGCGCACAACCCTGCCTTGTCCCTCTGTAAAGGTTAAATCGGGGCGACAGTGATTGGTTAGTGAGTATTCTCGCACAGGGGTTCCTATATAAAAGCTGGATCCAATTTATGAACCCATCTCCAATATTAAATTTCTGTAGGACTTTGAACAGATAGGACCACTCAACTTGGTCAAAAGCCTTCTCGGCGTCAAGAGATATCACGGCAAGGTCCATGTTGGTTAACCTCTGAGAATACATAATGTTGAAGAGGCGCCTGAGATTGAAGTATGAGTTTCTGTTCGGGATAAAGCCGGTCTGGTCCGAGTGGACCAATTTGCCAATTAAAGTGCTAAGCCTGTTAGCCAGGGTTTTTGCTAAAATCTTTTGGTCTGTATTAAGGAGGGATATTGGTCTGTATGACCCTACCTCTTCCGGATCTTTACCCTTCTTATGTATAACTGTAATGAATGCTTCATCCAAAGTAGATGGGAGAGCTCCCTCCTCCTTGGCCTGAACCAACATTTTGTGCAGGTAGGGAGAGAGCATGTTGCTGAATGTTTTATAGAATTCACCAGGGTATCCATCTGGGCCCGGGGTCTTGCCACTCTTTAGAGATTTAATTGTTTCTCGAATTTCTGCTAGAGAAATTTCCTTATTCAGGAAGTTAGAATCTTCCTGGTTCAGGGCAGGAAGATTACAGTCCTCCAAAAAGTTTTGCATAATTAAGGGGTTAGGATCTGCTTTAGATGTATATAGAGTCTCATAAAACTGTCGGAATCTGTCATTGATGTCTTTGGGGGAAGAGAGTAATTCCCCAGAAGTCGATTTAACTTTGTGAATCATTCGGTCACTCACATTTTTTCGAAGTTGTCTGGCGAGTAATTTGTGTGGTTTGTCACCAAACTCAAAATATTTTTGCTTGGCGTAGAGAAAGGATTTAGCAATTTTAGCTGAGAGAATCTGATTATATTCAAATTTTAAAGAGGTAATTTTTTTATGTTTCTCCATAGATGGATGTCTAGCATTCTCCCTATCCAGTAAGTGAATTTGTCCCTCCAGTTCTACCAATTTTCCCCTGTTTTGCCTACTCCTGGTAGTCTGAAAGGAGATGATACAGCCTCTCAAATAAGCCTTCAGTGTTTCCCACAATAATGTTGGGGAAGTCTCTGTATTGTCGTTGGTATCAAAGAAAAATGCAATTTGGTCTTTAAGATGTTCACAGAATGTTGGTTCTGTGAGGAGCTGAGGATTCAACCTCCAGACCCTCTCGTTTGGTACGATGTCAGCCAGTCTCAGGGAGAAGGTGAGTGGACTGTGGTCCGAGATTATAATATCATGATACCTCACATTACAGGTATAGGGGAGTAGTTTAGCATCAACCAAAAAGTAGTCAATTCGAGTATAAACATTGTGAACATGAGAGTAAAAGGAGTATTCCCTACCCGTAGGGTTAGTGATCCTCCATATATCAAATAAGTTAGAATTCTTTATGTAGGTATTCAAGAATTCACTTGAATAGGAGGTGGGGGTTCGCCGGGTAGAGGATCTGTCCAAGTATTGGTCTAGCACACAGTTAAGGTCCCCTCCGATGACCAGGTTAGTATGGGAGACATCTGGAATCAGGGCAAGGACTCTTTTGAAAAAAGAGGGGTTATCAATGTTTGGCCCATAGATATTTAGTAGAGTTACAGAAGTAGAGTGGATCTCTCCTATTACGATCACATAACGACCCTCTTTATCCACAATAGTGGTTTTATGTAGAAAGGGAATTCCTTTCCGTACCAGAATCGCTGTGCCTCTCGTTTTGGCAGAGAAGTTAGAGTGATACACTTGCCCCACCCACCTACATTTAAGTCTGCTATGAGAATTATTTTTCAGATGGGTTTCTTGCAAAAATATAATATCAGACGAGAGTGCTTTCAAGTGGGCTAGGACCTTGCCTCTCTTAATTGGTTCGTTTAAACCCTTGACATTCCAGGAAGTGAATGTGAGCCCCGCCCCCCTCTCATTTGTAGTTCCTATGGTGGCCTGCATAACATGTAACTCAGTAAAAAGGTAAGCAAGCGCACCAAACCGTCACGATCAGCATATGTAGCACCTACACCCGAGCAGTGTCCAACCAGCCCCCCCCCCCCTACAAGCACCTTTACTTCCCACCCTGTACCCCTACTTTCCCCACCATTTACCCCCCCGATCAACCCACCTTTAACAGGCATACACAAATAGGAGAGAAAAAAATATAAAAATAAAAATAATAAACACATTGTCTGGCCGATGCCAAAAAAAGCACGGCGCGACCTCGAACAAGAGGTGAAACAAAAATAAAATCCCAACTATACGTTCACCTCTCACTATCCTAGAACTTCTACTAACATATGAACTGAGGAGGCTCCCGCGAGTAAAGTGTTCAATTAACATCTAATAAACCTAAAGAGGATAAGTTGCAACTTAAACATATTGCGCACTTAAGCGTCATCTTGGGTCAATCCCTGAGATAAGCAAGATATAGCAGCACAAGATTATATTGCTAAGCAATGCCGGTCTAAACATGAACCATCAGCAACCGACAGACAGCAGAACATTTACATATTGTGGATTAGATAGGAAACAATAATTTTTCTAAATTAAACGTACCCCCAACCAGAAAATAAAAAAATAAAAAATAAAAAGGTTATATATATATATATATACATACATACACACATACAGTGGGGAGAACAAGTATTTGATACACTGCCGATTTTGCAGGTTTTCCTACTTACAAAGCATGTAGAGGTCTGTAATTTTTATCATAGGTACACTTCAACTGTGAGAGACGGAATCTAAAACAAAAATCCAGAAAATCACATTGTATGATTTTTAAGTAATTAATTTGCATTTTATTGCATGACATAAGTATTTGATCACCTACCAACCAGTAAGAATTCCGGCTCTCACAGACCTGTAAGTTTTTCTTTAAGAAGCCCTCCTGTTCTCCACTCATTACCTGTATTAACTGCACCTGTTTGAACTTGTTACCTGTATAAAAGACACCTGTCCATACACTCAATCAAACAGACTCCAACCTCTCCACAATGGCCAAGACCAGAGAGCTGTGTAAGGACATCAGGGATAAAATTGTAGACCTGCACAAGGCTGGGACGGGCTACAGGACAATAGGCAAGCAGCTTGGTGAGAAGGCAACAACTGTTGGCGCAATTATTAGAAAATGGAAGAAGTTCAAGATGACGGTCAATCACCCTCGGTCTGGGGCTCCATGCAAGATCTCACCTCGTGGGGCATCAATGATCATGAGGAAGGTGAGGGATCAGCCCAGAACTACACGGGCAGGACCTGGTCAATGACCTGAAGAGAGCTGGGACCACAGTCTCAAAGAAAACCATTAGTAACACACTACGCCGTCATGGATTAAAATCCTGCAGCGCACGCAAGGTCCCCCTGCTCAAGCCAGCGCATGTCCAGGCCCGTCTGAAGTTTGCCAATGACCATCTGGATGATCCAGAGGAGGAATGGGAGAAGGTCATGTGGTCTGATGAGACAAAAATAGAGCTTTTTGGTCTAAACTCCACTCGCCGTGTTTGGAGGAAGAAGAAGGATGAGTACAACCCCAAGATCACCATCCCAACCGTGAAGCATGGAGGTGGAAACATCATTCTTTGGGGATGCTTTTCTGTAAAGGGGACAGGACGACTGCACCGTATTGAGGGGAGGATGGATGGGGCCATGTATCGCGAGATCTTGGCCAACAACCTCCTTCCCTCAGTAAGAGCATTGAAGATGGGTCGTGGCTGGGTCTTCCAGCATGACAACGACCCGAAACACACAGCCAGGGCAACTAAGGAGTGGCTCCATAAGAAGCATCTCAAGGTCCTGGAGTGGCCTAGCCAGTCTCCAGACCTGAACCCAATAGAAAATCTTTGGAGGGAGCTGAAAGTCCGTATTGCCCAGCGACAGCCCCGAAACCTGAAGGATCTGGAGAAGGTCTGTATGGAGGAGTGGGCCAAAATCCCTGCTGCAGTGTGTGCAAACCTGGTCAAGAACTACAGGAAACGTATGATCTCTGTAATTGCAAACAAAGGTTTCTGTACCAAATATTAAGTTCTGCTTTTCTGATGTATCAAATACTTATGTCATGCAATAAAATGCAAATTAATTACTTAAAAATCATACAATGTGATTTTCTGGATTTTTGTTTTAGATTCCGTCTCTCACAGTTGAAGTGTACCTATGATAAAAATTACAGACCTCTACATGCTTTGTAAGTAGGAAAACCTGCAAAATCGGCAGTGTATCAAATACTTGTTCTCCCCACTGTACATACACACATATACACATATATATATATATATACATACACACACACCACACCCAAAATACATGTAAAAGAATATATAAAAAAATATATATACATATATATATGCATACATACACATACCTACACAAACATTCATGCCCCAGAATAATAATCTACACTAGTTTAAAATATACACATACATTATGGTAACATGCTAAGAGAAAATAATTATAAAGTACGAATAGTAATTATATGTACACACACCTATACAGACACTACAGAGGGCTGGTGGGGGTCTAAATCGGGAGAGCGGCCCTCGGCTAAGACAGAGGCAGAACGGCACAAAACTTCAACTTGCTATCCAGGTGTCTGTGTCTGCCCCTTCCCAACCGTCACCCCCAGTCCCATGCAAGCAGTAAATAAATGGTATTGTAATAACAATAAATGTAAGAATTGAAAAATAAATAACGAAACCAAACAGCAACAAAAAATGGGGGAATATAAGTATGTTCAACCGAAAGTGTCAATGGTCAAACCTGGAAGGCATCGCTCTGAACACAGCCAGAATGAAAGTGATTTTAACTGACCGCCCTCCACAGCATCTTACATGTTCGGTAGCCCTCGTTGAGACCGTTCATTACGGTTTCACCCGTTATGGTATAGTATGGATTCGATTCCATGAGCAGACCCTAACACACAATGACAATGCACTATAACCTGTACGGGGGATTGGCGTATGTTCCCGGATAAACTTCTCTGCGTCCAAAACCGAGGAGAGCCAGATCTTCTCACCGGAAGGCGGGGTAATTCTTAGTCTTGCAGGGAAGAGCAAGGCTGGGCGAAGATGGAGTTTGTAGAGCTTGGTCATGACATCTCTGTAGGCGCCGCGGTCCTTTGCCACATCGGGCGCATAATCATCATAGACACGGAAGGGGTGCCCTTTATGTAACAGGTTGCCCCTCATTCGGGCCTCGCGCAGGACAAGATCCTTGGTCTTGAAACTGTGACAACAGATGATGACTGGGCGAGGACGTTGGCCCGGTCCAGGCACCGGAACAAGGGCGCGATGTGCACGGTCCAGCTGGGGGTCCGAAGCCAAAACATCCGATCCCATTGCATCCTTCAGTAGCTTGGCGAAGAAGTCGGTGGGGCGAGAGCCCGCCTCTACCCCCTCTGCCAGACCAACAACGCGAAGATTATTACGTCTGGAACGGCCCTCCAGGTCGACCACTTTCACAGAGAGCCTCTGCACCCTACCCTGCAGTGACGAGCACAGCTTCTCTAACTCGTCGATCCTACCAGCGTTGAATTCAGAAGCCCTCTCAAGGTCCACAATACTCTGGCCCTGCGACGCGACCGTTCGAATGGTGCCCTCGATTTTGGTGTCCAGTTCAGCAATAGTAGCCTTAAGATCCTCAGCTAAAGCAACACGTAGTTCTCCCAACGCCCGGGTAAGTTCTGTAAGTGTCACGTTTTTGCCTGTGCCTTCCGCCATGTCTGTCTCGTTGTTTGGTGAGGAGTAGGCCTCCGATAAGGATTTATTGTCCTTTGGTCGCTTATTACTCGGCATTTTTACACAGAAAGTTACAATGTTGTATTAGAAAGAAACGTTTGTTGTAAAAAGTGTCATAAAGTAGGTTAAGTTAGATTATTTCGCAAAAAAGTTGGAGGAGCCTCTCACACACAGCCGTTCACTCCAACATGCTAGCTCCGCCCCGTTCATTGTTTAGCTAGCTAGCTAACTACATGTCTTAACAAAATACTCCACTATGCAAATATCCATTTCAATAGAATGTCCCTGCAACAACTGTTGATAGACGTACTAGCTGGTAAATTCGCTCTGGCTATCTACTCCGATTTCAAACCAGAGGTAAGGTAGTCTAGCTAGCTACATTTTCAGATATGACACATTTCTAATTTTGACAAGGTATTTTCATTTCAAGTTAAAGTGTACTGTTAGCTAGCTAGCTAACATTAGCAGGCTGGCTCGCTAACTAACGTTACGTGTATGACCTTATAATTCGTAATCTCATAGCCACTAGTTATAGCCTAACCTAGCCTGGTTGGTTAGTTACCGGCAGATTCATGGTGGGTAGTAACGTCATGCGTTGGGATTATGGCTCATTGTTTACCTAGCTAGCTACTATCATGACACTAGGCGAGACCCAAATGCAGACACAGGAGGCAGATGGTTGGAGTTTAAGATGTTTCATAATTCCAAAGGGAATAGGCAAGAGAATGGTCGTGGACAGGCAAAAGGTCATGACCAGATCAGAGTCCAGGAGGTACAGAGTGGCAGGCAGGCTCGAGTTCAGGGCAGGCAGAATGGACAGGCAGGCGGGTTCAGAGTCCAGAACAAGCAAGGGCCAAAACCGGGAGGACTAGAAAAAGGAGAAAAGGCAAAGCAGGAAAACAGGTAAAACGCTAGTAGGCTTGGACATACAAGACGAACTGGCACAGAGAGACAGGAAACACAGGGATAAATACACTGGGGAAAACAAGCGACACCTGGAAGGGGTGGAGACAATAATGAGGACAGGTGAAACAGAACAGGGTGTGACAGCTACATCTCTTAACAAACAACTCTCAGCTTAGTGTGCCAGAGTGCAGAATAACTGATGAATTTACAAACGCTCAACAGTAAACGTTGGCAAAAAAGCGTATTTAAATTGTTTCCAGCAGCACAGTTACAGTCACCAACACTCTGGATAACATGAAAACAGCCTAACCAGCTCTGCTAGGGCAAGTAAAATGTTCAGAGTGGGGTGTTCTTGCATTATGTGTCTGGAAGTAGCTAGCAAGCTAGCCAATGTTAGCTTGGGTGCTTGACTGCCATTGTAAGGTCAGAATGTTCGGATCTCTCCAATAGAAGTACCAAAATATTCAAAGACCATTTTCTCAAAAGTGCATTTACAAGTTTATCAACATTCAAAGCAAAATTAATTCCCCATTGTTTCCTCAATTGTAGTGTATAATATACCATTTTGTAGCTCTGAGTCTCCACTTTTATCCAATGTAAAAATGACAATTTCTAATTTTGCTACATAAGACCGATTTGAGCCAGTCGGTCACATATTTAGTAGGCTAAAGGCATTCTGAATTTTGATACGTTTGAAGAGAGCCTTGGGTTTTCTGTAATATGGTAATGCGCAAACCAGTTAGTTTCCAGCACCACACTTTCCAACAATTCCTCATCAACACCTTCTCTGAGGGGATAGGCAGGGTGCTTTGTAAACCAGACAGGGTGTCATTGAAGTCTATCTCTGATGGTGTGAAGTGACAGGATCTCCAGCAGTGGGGACCATTCTCCTCAACTTCAACTTTTCACTCCCATTCTACAAGATTGGCAGCAGGACCAGCATCTTGGGGAGGTCAGGGATGCTCATTGCCTGCAAGGGGTTGTCCTCAGACATCTCACAACATTAAAAAAACATCTAACCGTATGCATTTTTGTCAGGCAGAACCACTGAAAGAGAGCAAATTTGACTTTGAAAGTTCTCTATTGAAATGTACGTTCGTCATAAATATTCATAGTTGATATTTCTGCCTGTTGTATCTGTGTGTTTACAGGTCTACATGTACAAGATAAATGAAGATATCCTAGTGCTGTTTGTTTGTGTATTTAAGGCAGACAGCTGACTACTTGTATTCCAAATTTGAGCCAGGCATTATTCTGTACTGTTTGCTTTAACAGGGCTAGGCGTCTCACTTTCGGTGAAACTGGAGAGCGCGCAATTCAAATAATCATAAAAATTATGGATATTAAACATTTAGGTATAAATAAGTGTCTTATATCGGTTGAACGCTTAAATTCTTGTTAATCTAACTGCGGTGTCCGATTTACAGTAGCTATTACAGCGAAAACATGCCATGTGATTGTTTGAGGACGGCACCCCACATCAAAATATTTTTCCACCGGCACAGGTTTTATAAATTCACAAATTGCGATGAAATATTCACTTACTTTTTGAAAATCTTGCTCTGATTTGTCATCCAAAGGGTCCCAGCTATTACAGGTAGTGTCGTTATGTTACATAAAATCCTTCTTTATATCCCAAAAGTCTGTTTAGTTGGCGCCATCGATTTGAGTACTCCACTCATTCAACATGCAGAGAAAGGAATCCGAAAATCTACCCCTAAAATCTACCCTTTGTTTCAACAAGTCAAAATACATTTCTATTTATTCCTCAGATACCCTAAAATGTAATTAAACTATAATATCTACGTATGTTCAATAGAATACCGATTTTAGCAGGTGCGTGCTGTCTTCATGGCGCGCGCAAACACAAATTTCCAAGATTGTGTCCCTGTACTAAAACTGATATTTCTTATCGTTTTTGAAGTTACTAGCCTGCAACCTTGAACATAGACTGCTGACACCCTGTGGAAGACATAGGAATTGCATCCAGGGAGCTAATTTCCAGTATGCCCTTTTACTTGCCACTGTAAGAGGATGGTCTCTCTCTCAAAAAAAGAATCTGGTTGGTTTTTCGATGGATTTTCTCCTACCATATCTATTGTGTTATAATCTCCAACATTATTTTAACATTTCTACAAACTTCAAAGTGTTTTCTTTCCAATGGTACCAATTATATGCATATCCTGGCTTCAGGCTCTGAGCAACAGGCAGATTACTTTGGGCACGTCATTCAGGCGGAAATTGAGAAAAAAGGGGCCTAGCCCGAAGAAGTTTTAAGGGGGTGTGTCACAATGTCTATCAATTTAACCACTTTTGCAGTAAAATATCTTAATTTGGGGCCTTGCCACTATTAGTCAATCTAAAGTCGGACCCACCGAACCGCATTGTCCAATGGCGATGACTCATTCCACTCCACGAGACTTCACACCAACAGGTTAATGTGGCCGGTATTTGTTTACTACTACGATCCAGGAATCTCCCCGTTGAGGCTAAAATATGATCACAAGGACTTCCTGCTCTCTCCATGGACTTCTCTTTCAATTAAAAAATCTTTAACAACACTTGACGTGCATAACCATTTAATAGGATGACTAATGTGTTCAACATTATCCCCTCGGAGCATGATAGCGTGCTAACGGCCTTGGTGGCCTTTTGATATAGACGTGGGCTTTTTTCCTGATGGGGAGCATGAGGGCCCCCCCCCCCCCCCCGACTCCACTGCTGGGTGGAGTGGCGGCTAAGTGTAGGCTCCGGGTAATGAATACCTTTGACGGAAATGAAGAGTCCTAACATGAAGGCACTCAATGAAGGAAATGGCATCTCAGGATCTTAGAGAACAGAAGAGCCTGTCAATAATGGAATAAACATCAAAAGTAACTGGTAAAATGCAATTGACACTTGGTTATACACTCCCAATCTGGTGCAAGTGAAGTTATATCATATTTTTAACCAAAAAGGATTTTGTAATCGAATAAACATTGTCGTTTTTTTGTGTCATGGTTCCTGTCTTGCCTGTGTACCCAAACTCCTTGCTCCGGCCAAACGCTACGCCACACCCAAGGACGTTAGTTTATTCTCCGCAGTGAATCTGGATCTGAGTACCTCCCTGACAATTTCTCGAATGCAAACACATTCTAAACATTCTGATTGGTCCCACTAGCCGATGGGCTGGGCCAGAGCAAGAATACACATGGGGTAAAGCAGCGTTTTGAAAATCGTCATTGGCTTTGATACCCAATCGCTGATGACTTCGTTTTGTACAACACCCCTTATGTTGACGTCACCACAAATTACTTTAACGATGGCATTCTCAGACTGAAGTATGTAGAGAACCTAGAGCAGTGGAGGAATTCAATTTGAGTCAGGCAAGATCCTATCAGCCAGGAGCAGTAATCCTTGGAATGAAGACCCGTTTGATCTGCCTGGCATCTGCTGAAATGGGGTGCCGGGTCACTCCTATAGGGGTAAGACAGGGCCTTGACCTGAGTCATGTTCATTTGGCACCAAATGGAAGCAAACATACTGAAACAGGGAGGGACTACCTGAACTTGTCCAATAATAAATGTGAATTTCCAATTTCCATTGCAAAATGCATTAAAAAGTTTACAGTTGTGGGCGGGAACTTGCGCTGGAGGTGCAGGAGTAGAGGTGGATGATCTGGTTCTCACTTTGCGTTAAATTGCTGTCATGCCTGTGAAGTAACGGTGTAAATTACCCAAGTAACAAAGTGGTATTAAAATCTTGTTGCATCATCATTTTTAACAGACGGATTACTAGGGCGGCGTGTATTCAGAGCATGCGCTGACCAACTGGCAAGTGTCTTCACTGACATTTTCAACATCTCCCTGACTGAGTCTGTAATACCCACATGTTTCAAGCAGACCACCAAAGTCCCTGTGCCCAAGAATGTCAAGGTAACCTGATTAAATGACTACCACCCAGTAGCACTCACGTCGGTAGCCATGAAGTGCTTTGAAAGGTTGGTCATGGCTCACATCAACACCATCATCCTGGAAACCCTAGACCCACTCAATTCGCATACCACCCCAACAGATCCATAGATGACGCAATCTTAAATCGCACTCCACTCTGCCCTTTCCCACCTGGACAAAATTAACATTTGTGTGAGAATGCTGTTCATTGACCACAGCTCAGCATTCAACACCATAGGGCCCACAAATCTAATCACTAAGCTAACGACCGTTGGACTAAACACCTCCCTCTGGAACTGGATCCTGAACTTCCTGACGGGCCGCCCCCAGGTGGTAAGGATAGGCAACAACACATCTGGCACGCTGATCCTCAACACCGGGGCCCCTCAGGGGCGTGTGCTTAGTCCCCTCCTGTACTCCCTGTTCACCCACGACTGCATGGCCAAGCACGACTCAAACATCATCATTAAGTTTGTTGATGACACAACAGGCTTGATCAACGACAACAATGAGACAGCATATAGGGAGAAAGTCAGAGACCTGGCAGTGTGGTGCCAGGACAACAACCTCTCCCTCAATGTGAGCAAGACAAAGGAGATGATTGTGGACTACGGGAAAAGTAGGGCTGAACAGGGCCCCATTTAATATCGACGGGGCTGTAGTGGAGTGGGTCGAGAGTTTAAAGTTCCTTGGGGACCACATCCCCAACAAACTATCATTTTCCAAACACACCAAGACAGTCGTGAAGAGGGCACGAGAACAGCTTTTCCCCCTCAGGAGACTAAAAAGATTTGGCATGGGTCCCCAGATCCTCAAAAAGTTCTACAGCTGCACCATTGAGAGCATCCTGACCGGTTGTATCATCACCTGGTATAGCAACTGCTCAGCAACCACCCGTTCTATTTACATTGAGGTAGAATGCTCAACCATCATTGTCAATAAACACAGAAGGAGCTCACTGAGTACCTCAAAGAACATGTCATCGAAGACATCTGCTCACATTAGGATACACCCCAACTGTTCCATACACATGAAAGCTGTAGACTGTCTCACAATGCATCCATTCACATATAGAATATAACAACCATATGGATGTCAATCTGTTCCACCTGCTTCTGTGATTAGATTTACACTTGAGTCATTTTATAGATGTTCTTATCCAGAGCAACTTACAGGAGCCATTAGGGTTAAGTGTCTTGCTCAAGGGCGCAGACACATTTTTCACCTAGTCGGCTCGGGGATTTGAAGCAATGACCTTTCAGTTACTGGCCCAACATTCTTAACCGAATTGCAATTCGTACAATATGTAACAAATTAGCAAAATGTATGATATGTTACGAATTCCAACTTGTTGTCGCTAACGTTAGCTAGGTGGCGAACATTAGCTAGGCTAGGGGTTAGGGTTTAGGGTTAGGATTAAGGTTAAGATTTAGGGTTAGTGGAAGGGTTAGCTAACATACTAAATAGTTGCAAAGTAGATAAAAAGTAATATGTAGTTGCAAAGTTGCTAATTAGCTAAAAAGCTCAAGCTGTCCGTGATGAGATTTAAACATGCAACCTTTGGGTTGCTAGAAGGCTGCGTTATACGCCTACACATCCGCCCCCAACCAAACGTAAAATGTTATACTAATTTCAGTGTCCCGGATTGGTGTTTACTATGTTATGTCTAGTCCATGAGATCAGGCTGAAAAAAGAGGAGACAAAGAAAGAACTCTAACCTGTCTTTAGTTAGGCTATCAAAATTCTCAACTCCAAATAGGCTATTGATCGAACAGTAGCCTATTTTACTGGCACTATAGCAGAGATTGGCTAGCATATTCACTAGCCATGTCCGAATACCCATACATGCGTCCTAAATAGTAGGCCGTAATAAAATACTAGGCAAAAATAAAGTTTAATAGTATGCCACATTTAGAAAATCGAGTATACTTTAAATGCCCGGATGTCATACTGATTCTGGCTTTGACCACAGCTCATCAATTAGATATAGAGATGCATACTGCAATCTCAGTATGCGAAAATGTTATGTTTTATGGTATGAAAATCGAATATGGTTTAAATGCCGGGATGTTATACTCATTTCGGCTCTTCATCTAGTAGAATTCTATGCACACTTTTCCACAGTGCATTGAGTTATAGGCCCTACAGTAGTTCTCTTCAAGTAGGTGTAACGGATGTGAAATGGCTAGCTAGTTAGCGGGTACGCGCTAGTAGCGTTTCAATCAGTTACGTCACTTGCTCTGAAACCTAGAAGTAGTGTTGCACCTTGCTCTGCAAGGGCCGCGGCTTTTGTGGAGCGATGGGTAACGACGCTTCGTGGGTGTCAGTTGTTGATGTGTGCAGAGGGTCCCTGGTTCGCGCCCGTGTCGCGGCGAGGGGACGGTTTAAAGTTATACTGTTACATAGGGAAACAACAAAACTAGGCTACTTAAATGGGAAGATGCCAAATAGCGAAGCTTCTGTGATGGTGTTTAAACATAGGCTGAGTAGTTTTTGTTCTCCTTAAAATGATCACGAGTATTTCATCGTAGGCTACATCTTTCTTTGAAAACGAAAGTCCTGGGTAAAAAAACTAAGTTGATTTCTGTTTATTGTTCTCTTGGCCTTCGTCAGAGCTTTTAAACTAAATAATTAACCAGCTTTTGATTTCTGAATGTGTCGGCACCAAGGACTCAGGATGTGGCTGCATTATTGATGTCATGTTAATCAGGCCTTTTGATTTGAACACATGGATTGTTTTAGTTTTGTAGGCTAGGCTACTATTTCATTATTTAATTTATGGATCAAACCTTAACAGTCATTCTGATCAGTGGATTTGATTATTGTGTTGCTTTCCAGCGGTTCTGAATTTGCAAAGCACCTTTTGGTTTGAACATTTGAGGTTTTGGTGTGTGTACAAAGCTATTTGATTTAATTTATGTATGTTACTGCACTTTGGAAAAATCCACCTGCCCTCGCTTACTGCATAGGCAACTCTTTACTAAATGGTATGTGCTAAATAGTATTGTGCAAGGGTGCAACTTTCACTGGGGATGGGACATACCCCCCCCCCCACATTCTGAAATAGCATTTTTGTCCCCCCCAGTTTTATCATTGGAATGTGATACAAAACGAGGCAAATGTGAGCTTTAGGACCATGCGGACGCCTCTGAGCGGTCAGGTAGGCTGTTTGGAGCATTTATCCGACTGGATAAAAAAATATATAATTTTGTCCACCCCAGTATTGCAAGTACATAGTATACAGTTTAAGTATGTAGTACGCTAGTATGAGTATTCGGACACGGCATTTTCCTCCTCCAGGCTAGATGGATGTCATTGCCTACATTATGCGTTTCCCCTTTTCATAGGCCTCGATTAGATTGTTGCATTCAAAACCAGGTCATTTTTATTTATCTCAGTATGTCAGTCTCAGCAGAGTAGCCTACCATGTCATTTTTGTGGTATTAAAAATTCTGCTATTGTCTCCAGTTATGGAGAGTAATGTGTTGTAGAATTGCATGAAATGTGTATGTAAAAGGAAATATTTTTCTCGGATCCTCCTTAAAAATGTCCCTCTAGCTGTGGCTGCTACACTCGCAATAACATCTGCTAACCATGTGTATGCGACCAATACAATTTGATTCGGATGTGTATAAAGAAAGAAAAGCAGAATGGTCTTTTTTTGCAAACAGTGAGTCAGTCAGTTGTATAACTTATGACTATCCAATCTACTGATCAAATTAGGAACATAATGCTGTCTTACATTAAATCTCCAAATACTATGCTAGATGCATGCAATACTTTATCATAAAGGTGATTATTATTATTTTCAAACTCACGCATCACCTATGCAGTTGAATAACGATATGGTAGAAGACAGCCTTATGTGAAGCATTGGCATGATTGACAAAGTTCTCCACTCCATGACTATGTCCTTGAATGCATGTAATACTATCCACCAAATGATCCTGTAAGTAGCACTAAGTCACTCTTCTAATGAGATTCCCATCCACAGCTGTGATTGGCACATTACCCCCCCATAGATTACACTGCCACTATCTGTTATAGTGACCTTATGTAACAGGTGTCACTGTGCTGCTATCAGGATCACATCCTTCACTGTCACTGTTCCTGTCCGTACCACGGCTCGAACTAGTGATCGTCTGCTTGCCAACAGATGTGACCACCCTGCTTGACAACGTACAAACCATTTGCACTAAAGAAAAGATACCAACATTTCAAGCTGTGGAGTGAGTATACGGTACAATCTCAACTCTGTTACACGTATGTAAATTCATCAGATTTTTCCATTATGGTTTCTAACTCAGTTTGTTTCCCGATCTGTACAATTTATTTAAAGCAGCACTTCCACTGTAGTATCAGTGGTAATGCATCTGTTTCAGACTTTTCTTCAAATCATCAGTGAGGAGACTGCAATCCGCACTTTGTTTATTGATGCCACCAACTGCTTATGTTAGCATTTTTAGACCAAAACCCAATGCAAGTCAGTGTCCCCCATTTAGCATCTTTGGCATTTCTTGCCCAAATCATCTCTTAAATAGCTTTTGTTGCCTGACAAATTGGTTTGAAGTTATTTGTAGACATGCTAAACATGGGACATTGGATGTGTCCCAAATGGCACCCTTTTCCTATATATTCACTATATAGTGAATATAGTGTCATTTAGGATGCAAACAATTGACATTAGTTTTTGGTACGAAAATAATCCAATGATATTGAACATTACATGGTTGCTAAACTGGATGAGTTAAGTCACTAAGCCCAGATTCCATGATCCTGATGAGTCCATTAATACCCACTGGTTTCCTTCCTTGCCTTTTTTACCAGCAACTTATTTAGAAATTGGAATCGGTTGCTGATTAGACACGGTATGTGCACTCTAGCGAGCCAATATAAAGCAACTGATCAGTAGCCTAGCAAAGAGAGAGGGAAACGAGCAGACATTTTGGATTTGATGGCCCCTGCACATACAGGTGTAGAGTGCAGTTGCCGATAGACGCTGATCTTGGGTCAGTTTTAGCATTTTCCCCACTAATGGTGTCTGCTGCTCTATCCTGGATGGAAAGCTATCTATCCAGAAGGCAAAATGTTTTCTTTAACCCCTAGAGTACTTGGCGTCACGTTGGACACAGCTTTATCCTTGTCTGAACATATAGATAACATTGTAAATAAAATTGGTAAGGTCATTACTATAACAAGAACATTCTGAGTATGTAATATCCTGCATTCTGAATCAGGTGATTCAAGCTTTGGTTCTATCACACTGTCGTGTCTTTGGCTATGCCGGATTAAGTGATATGACATGCTATTCTATAAAATAATTTTTCTGTAATTAATATTACCTGATTAAACTAATCAGGTAGATAATTAACTAGAAAGTCTGGGCACCACGAAATAATGTTTATAGAGCTGATTTCTTCTGAATAAACTCTTAAAGACCTAGTAATCTTTTACATCAATAGCAGTCAATATTAATCGTCACCTTATTTCAGTCTCATCTGAACATCGTAGAATTCTTTGTTATCTTCACGAACCCTGGTTAACAAGTTGAATCAGCAATACAAACGTGTTTATTTATTTACTAAATAATCACAGAACGGATTTAGTTTAGTTTATTAATTCGACCATTTAAAAAAACAAGAACACATAAAAAACTTAAAAGCCATACATGCACATGAATAAAACCATTGAGGATATCACACAATAAAGTCTGGGACTTATTTCCATTGTGGTCCTCTTGAGACAAGATGGCTATACAAGATCGAACACAGTACGGCAGTGAAATAATTAAACAAAAACATAAAAAGAATCTCATCATTCCAGTTACATCATAGGGGTTATTCATATGGGCCAGAGGACATCAAACATATTTTCACTTTATTTTTTAAAGCTGCCCAGAAAGG
Source organism: Salvelinus alpinus (assembly GCF_045679555.1). Classification (NCBI taxonomy): domain Eukaryota; kingdom Metazoa; phylum Chordata; class Actinopteri; order Salmoniformes; family Salmonidae; genus Salvelinus; species Salvelinus alpinus. The sequence continues at coordinate 2,724,031 of NC_092097.1, forward strand.
ACATTGTTTTTATAGGCAGAGGCAACTCATTCCATTCTGAGGCTCCAGGATATTATTATGTCATACAGAAAACGTCCCTGGCTGCTGGTTACACAAAGGAAAGGGGGTTGGGTTTGAGTGAAAGAGTGTCAAGACTGAGGAACACATGGAGAAGGGAGAAGCTATGCTATCGTAAATACAGTATCTTATGCATTCTAAATTACCGCACATTTGAAAAAGGAGAATGCAATAAATATTTACTCTGAGCTGCGCTTCGGTAGGTTGGCCGTAGTTGCTGGTCGTGTTGCCCAACAGAGATCTTCCTTGTCCTTTGAAGAGTGTCTCTGGTGATAAACTGGATACTTGGTAGTATCGTGTAGTTTGTTAGACAGGTCCTTTGTCCGTCCTTTCCTAGCCCATGTTTACAGCTGCGGTTGCTAACGCAACGGCTAGGAGATATCACTTCTTTAGTAAATAAGAGTTCAAAGTTCATACCAAGTTGCCATACTTTAAGCTCATGCTATATTCTGGCAGGTATGGTCGAAATTCATCCGTTCGGCGTGTCAATCGTCACCTTCACATTGAATCACGATGCTAATTTCTTTAGGATATTATCTGAGCCCTTTTAACGTAGGACCATCGTCCACACGTCCTCGGACCAGAAAGTTATATTTTCGTAAAGGGCTTATATAGTGGAGGGAGAGAAGGGTGTGTTTCATAGTTTATAACCAATGTCTCTTCACAGGGGCGGGCCACTGATTGAGCAGAGCTTTAACCTTATGAAAACCCAATTCTCTCATTTGGAAGCTAAAATTACATTTAATCTTTTCACAAATAGTTTCATATTTAAACATTTAAATTGCACAACAATTCCATATGAATCTTATAACTATAATGTGTAGACTTTCCAAGATACAGTTTGTCATCCTATCATTAATAAGAATGTCTCAGATGACAACCGAACTGACATCATATTCATTAAGTACCAACGCATATTTTCAACTGGTTGGATTACCGAAATATGGTTCCTTTCCCCTCACCTTTTGATGTTCCCAGACTCTACATGTTTAACAAAGGCTCTTCAAGAGTACTTGTGTAGAGTCAAGAGAGAGAGGGAAGGGAGAAAGGTATTTATGGGGGGGTCATAAACCTACCCCCAGGCCAACGTCATGACAACACCTAGAGCAGTCATATCTGCAGCAAAAAAATATTTTAAAAAACTTGCTCAAAACACAGCTGCCAGATTAGCTCTTCATTGCTTTATCCGAATGAATGTCAACTGAATGCATCATTATCTCTCATGGCTTCCCGTTGAAAGCAAATTATTGTCCAGTCTTTAGATTTTATTTAGGGATGTTATATTTTTCAAGAAACCACATTATTTTTCCAGAACAAAAAGTGTATACTAGTGTCATATGTGGCAAAGTGGGGGTTGTTGTGATTCATGTACGATGTGTCAATCTTATGCCATTAACCCGCCCCTTTGTGTGTGTGAGCCCAAAGCATGTTACGTTGCTTTCTAATTGCCTGAACGGGCACACCTGCTTGGCTTCCCTTATGAGGGATCGATGCACCTTTCTCCCTCTCTCCTCCCGTACTCGGTACCAGTGAGAGCTTCAGCCCCATGCTCTGGTATAGCTACGCCAAAACCAAACGTTACGTTAGCACCACAGCCAGCTAGCTACCAATCTAACAGAAGCAGCGACGAAGTAAGCGTGGATGAGAAGTAGACAATTAGAAGCAGACGAATAGAAGGAGATGGAAAGAAGCCACGTAATGTACTCCACAAGGAGCAACACAACACTCACCGGGAGTCGACATGGCCCGTCGACTCCAGGGATTCTGGTGAAATTGTCCAAACTTTGTGTGCGTGTTGAAGTGTGGAGGCAAATTAAATTGAAGAAGATGAGTGCTAGAATTTCCGAAGAAACCTAATAGTAGCTGGTGGTAGAATTCCTGGAGAATGCGTATTGTGTGTATGTTCTTGACTAGCGGAGCAAGTGTACGTTTTTAGATTTAGTTATTGTTTGAATTGTTTCATGTCTTTGTGGCATATGCTATCGTTCCTGAAGATTTAACTGTAAACTAAATGTAAACTGTGCTACGCCACCTTTTTGTTACATGTGGCAAGGTCCTCAGAATAAGTAAAAAACACGTCTGTCAAATAAATGACAGAGTGTACCAAAGTGCCAAGGTTTATTACAGATAAGAGGCAATAAATAAAATGTATAAAACAGGTCACCACAACTTGAATAGAATCACTGGCTGGAACTACGGCACACATAATGAATTAGCAGCAAGGCAAGAGATAATAGCAAGTTTTGATCCCTGATCAGTTTCAACTGTCTTTGTGCTCGTCTCCACCCCCCTCCAGGTGTCACATATCTTCCTCATTATCCCCAGTGTCTTTATACCTGTGTTCTCTGGTTTGTCTGTTGCCAGGTCATCTTGTCAGGTCTTACCAGCGTGTTTTCCCTTCTCAAGTTCTGTTTCCTAGTTTCCCCGGTTCTGACCATTCTGTCTGCCCTGACCCCGAGCCTGTCTTTTGCCTGCACCCTGTTTGGGTCAATAAACATGTGACTCTAGCTGTCTGCATCTGTGTCTTATCTTGAGTTCTGATAGTACGAACTTGCCATGACTGACCCAACAGACTCAGAACAGCTCCACAATGCTGTCTCCCTGCAAGGAGCCACCATTTTAAGACTCCATACCCTGTCAGAACGCCATGACCAGGCGTTCAAGCAATTCCACGGATTCCCCACTGGGCAGCGGGTCACACCCATGATCACCCCAGCCTACCCCAGTGTCCCGAGAACCGCTTACCTCATCTGGAGCGTTACGCTGGAGATTCCGGAACCTGCACGAGCTTTTCTCTCCCAGTGCTCCCTCATTTTCGAGCTGCAGCCTTCTTCGTTCCCCTCGGACCACTTGCCGATAGAGTACATCATAATGCTGATGTCCGGGCTATGGCGGTGTAGGAGCAACAGTCCGTTGTCTGCCTCAGTCTGTAGGAGCTTTTGGAGAAAGTTCGGAAGGTGTATGATTCTCCGGAGACCCCCGAAGTCTACATGTACAAGTGAACCCGATGTCACCAGAGTTCTCTTGGGAATCACAGAGGGCTGCCGACTCGCCTCCCTCGGAGTCCATGCACCTGAGCAGGGCTAAATTTACTCCGGCTGAGCACTTACACCGACTCCCCACGCAGAGCTGTCAATATTGTGGAGCTAGGGGACATTTTCGTAGCTACCTGCCCATTAAAAACCCAGGCTCATCAAGAAGGGGCGAGAACTCTGGTGGGCCATACGGATAACTTTTCCTCTCCCCTTATTCGCACCCCTTTCCATGCCATTCTGCTGTGGGGGAACCAGTTGAAATCTCTTCGTTTACTCATCAACTCTGGAGCCAATGAGAGTTTTTTTGGACGCTACCCTGGCGTCCGAGCTGGGCATCCCCACTCATTCCCCCTCCATTTTCATGGACGTTAGCGCGCTGGATGGGTGCTCTACAGCATGGGTCACTCACAATACTACTCCCATCAACCTACGAGTGTCAGGGAACCACATCGAGGCAATCCAATTTATGCTGATTAAGTCTCCTCAGGTTCCCGTGGTATTGGGTATCTTCTTGGCTCCAGTGACCGTCATAGACTGGATTGCTGGTGCCATTATGGGCTGGAGCCTATTCGGCCATTGTCTGAAGTCAGCGCAGCCTGCCCCGGGACATCTTCCTGTGGGCTCAGAAGTTGCCCCGGACCTCTCCGCCATTCCCGCGGAGTACCAGTCAAGTAAAACCTTCCCCCTCCAAAATAGGCTGCTGTTTTATTGATACCTAACAAAAGCCAAGTGCCAGAAGAAAGAAAGCCAAACGGACGACAGGTGGACGAGCTTTCCCATTCAGCGCCACAGACAAACACACTGTGGTGGGAGAATCAGAATTAGCTCGGTAACATAGATAAGACATCTTAATTATCTGCTTAAAACTGTTGAACTCTTATTAGAATATATCCCTTCGGACTGTCTCCCTCATATGGTTAAATAAAGGTTCAATAAAATAAAATATGGGCCTCAGTCACCTGGGGTCCAGAGAGGGGAGAAGTCAGGCTTGTCTATCACATGTCCCTGTAATTATGCAGAATATCAGAAAGAGAAGAGGACAGGAGGGAACATTAAGGGATGGAGTTATTAATGGGGAACCAATTACTTGTCTCCACAATGTCTGTGCCCAATCACTCCCTCCTTCGGCTGTGTCTGGAACCCTTGTACGTCATCTCTGATATTGCACTTATCCTGGGATAGTGTATGACTTAGAGGCTCACTCCCCTCAGTGAGCTCGTGTGGTCAAGGACATGGGTTTTACTTGAGATAGGGGTATCTGGAGTTGACAATTGATTTATGCCAGAGAATGAGTTGGTATTTCTGTAATATGAAGTACCAGGGACGTGTCACGCCCTGGCCTTAGTATTCTTTGTTTTCTTTATTATTTTAGTTAGGTCAGGGTGTGACATGGGGTATGTTTGTGTTTTGGGTGTTTATTATGGTAAAGGGGGTGTTGGTTTTAGTGTATGGGTTTGTGTTGAGTGTATGTGTCTAGGATTGTCTATGGTTGAGTGTAGGTGTTTAGGAAAGTCTATGGTTACCTGATTTGGTTCTCAATCAGAGACAGCTGGTTATTGTTGTCTCTGATTGGGAGCCATATTTAAGGTAGCCATAGGCTTTAGGTGTTTGTGGGTAATTGTCTATGTTGAACGTTTGTAGCCTGTGTGTGTGTGTGTGTGTGTGTGTGTGTGTGTGTGTGTGTGTGTGTGTGTGTGTGTGTGTGTGTGTGTGTGTGTGTGTGTGTGTGTGTGTGTGTGTGTGTGTGTGTGTGTGTGTGTGTGTGTGTGTGTGTGTGTGTGTGTGTGTGTGTGTGTACAACGTTTATAGCTTCACGGTCGGTCGTTTGTTTAGTTTTGTGTATAGTGTTCGTTTCATGTTGTTTCTCTCTTCTGAATAAAAGAAGATGTTCTTTTCACGCGCTGCGCCTTGGTCCTCACTCTCTTCAGTAGACGATCGTGACAGGACGAGATCGGAGTCTTCATAGCAAATGCTATCTGGCTGGGTGATACTCCTTTCTCAAGTCTCACCTTCTGACCCATTCCACACATATGTTTGTCATATAGACTGCGGGTGTGTATCTTTGCTATAAAATAACTTTGTACCCTTTGTGTCGGGGCTCTCAACGAATCATCTGAGGGTGGTTCGTCGACCAGCCATCGCTATTGCAGAGCTCTCACTAATAAAGATTGTTTAAGTATAACTGACTTGTGTGATACGTTTCTCACACATCACACTTTAGCGTCAGCAGAACTAGACCCACTAAAAACATATAAAAATGGACTTACCTAATGAGAGTGCTGGTGTTGTTTCTCATCTGTCAAATGCTGGATGTCAGCCTCCAGGCATCACAGTCACAATCGGAGATCTGGTTCAACATCCAGTTTATTCCTATATTTGGTCTTTAATGCCACAAGCACCGAAAAACAGTTTCACAGAGGTAGGTTGTCGGGGAAGGCATCAGAAACAGCACTGATCTGTCGGACAGTTCAGGATACTCCAAGGCAACATGAAGCCAAAAGTTAGTTCAGAGGAAAAAGCTGTTAGAGCACTGTCACACGACAGTTCCACCAGGCTGTCTTGCTCTCTCGTGGTCTGCAAGGGCTTCATCTTCATGGCTGGTGAAGGGGTTCTCCATTCAGTTGCATTACACATCAGGTACGGAAAAGTATTCCCGCATCTGTGTTTTCAAACCTTGCAGGTGTTCTCGGTTGTTGCTGGTCACGGTGTTGGGGGGAGCTGTATTTCTTCCTTTACTGGAAATTCTGATAAGCTAGAACTTGTTTGAAAACCTGACTGATCAAGTCATCTCCAATTTCTTAATGGTGGCTTCTATCTTGCTCTGCACAACATTTACGGTCCCGTGTGGCTCAGTTGGTAGAGCATGGCGCTTGCAACGCCAGGGTTGTGGGTTCATTCCCCACAGGGGGACCAGGTTGAAGTTCATACATATTTGGTGGTGCAGTTGCCATACCAGGCTGTGATTCAGCCCAACAGGATGCTCTTGATTGTGCTTCTGTATAAGTTTGTCAGGGTTTTGGGTGACATGCCAAATTTCTTCAGCCTCCTGAGGTTGAAGAAGCGTTGTTGCACCTTCACCACACTGTCTATGTGGGTGGACCATTTCAGTTTGTCTGTGATGTGTACGCCCAGGAACTTTAAAAAACTTTACACCTTCTCCACTGTGGTCCCTTCGATGTGGATAGGATGGTCCCTCTGTTGTTTCCTGAAGTCCACGATCAACTCCTTTGTTTTGTTGACGTTGAGTGAGGTTGTTTTCCTGACACCACACTCCGAGTGCCCTCACCTCCTCCCTGTAGGCCGTCTCGTCATTGTTGGTGATCAGGCCCACTACTGTTGTGTCGTCTGCAAACTTGATGATTGAGTTGGAGGCGTGCATGGCCATGCAGTCGTGGGTGAACAGGGAGTACAGGAGAGGGCTGAGCACACACCCTTGTGGGGCCCCAGTGTTGAGGGTCAGCGAAGTGGAGGTGTTGTTTCCTACCTTCACCACCTGGGGGTGGCCCGTCAAAGTTCAGGACCCAGTTGTACAGGGCGCGGTTGAGACCCAGGGCCTCCAGCTTGATGATGAGCTTGGAGGGTACTATGGTGTTGAATGCTGAGCTGTAGCCAATGAACAGCAGTCTTACATAGGTATTATTTTTGTCCAGATGGGATAGGGCAGTGTGCAGTGTGATGACGATTGCGTGATCTGTGGACCTGTTGGAGCGGTATGCAAATTGAAGTGGGTCTAGGGTGGCCAGTGAGGTGGCGTTGATATGATTGACTAGCCTCTCAAAGCACTTCATGATGACAGAAGTGAGTGCTACGGGGCGTTAGTAATTTAGTTCAGTTACCTTTGCCTTCTTGGGTTCAGGAACAATGGTAGCCATCTTGAAGCATGTGGGGACAACAGACTGGGATAGGGAGCAATTGAATATGTCCGTAAACACACCAACCAGCTGCTCATCGTATGTCTGAGGACGCGGCTAGTGATGCTGTCTGGGCCAGCAGCCATGCGAGGGTTAACAAGTTTAAATGTTTTACTCACGTCAGCCACGGAGAAGGAGAGGGGGGGACGAAGTCTTTGTTAGCGAGCCGCAACAGTGGCACTGATTATCTTCAAAGCGGGCAAAGAATGTGTTTTGTTTATCTGGAAGCGTGACGTTGGTGTCCGTGACGTGGCTGTTTTTGTTTTTGTGGTCCGTGATTTCCTGTAGACCCTGCCACATACTTCTCGTGTCTGAGCCGTTGAATTGCGACTCCACCTTGTCCCTGTACCGGCATTTCGCTTGTTTGATTGCCTTGGAGGGAATAACTATACCGTTTATATTTCAGCCATATTTCCAGACCTATTTCCATGGTTAAATGTGGTGTATTGCGCTTTCAGTTTTGCGCGAATGCCGCCATCCATCCATGGTTTCTGGTTAGAGTAGGTATTAATAGTCACTGTGGGTACAACATCTCCAATGCACTTCTTTATAAACGCACTCACCGAATCAGCGTATAGGTCAATGTTGTTCTCTGAGGCTAACCGGAACATATTCCAGTCCGTGTGATCAAAACAATCTTGAAGCGTGGCTTCCGATTGGTCAGACCAGTTTTGAATGGTTCTCGTCACTGGTACATCCTGTTTGAGTTTTCGCCTATAAGATGGAACGAGCAAGATGACGTCGTGGTCGGATTTGACGAAGGGAGGGCGGGGGAGGGCTTTGTATGCGTCGCGGAAGTTAGAGTAGCAGTGGTCAAGAGTTTTAGCCCTGCGAATCGTGCAATCAATATGCTGATACATTTAGGTAGCCTTGTTCTTAATTTAGCTTTGTTAAAATCCCCATCTACGATAAAGGCATTCTCCGGATCTATAGTTTCCAGTTTACGTAGAGTCCAGTGAAGTTCCTTGAGGGCCATCTTGGTGTTCACTTGAGGGGGAATGTACCCAGCTGTAACTATAACTGATGAGAATTCTCTTGGTAGGTAAAATGGCCGGCATTTGATTGTAAGGAGTTCTAGGTCGGGTGAGCAGATTGAATTCCTGTAAGTTATGATTACACCATGAGTTGTTAATCATAAAGCATACACCCACCTCCACCCTTCCTCTTCCCAGAGGTGTTCTCTATCAGAGCGATGCATGGAGAAGAACGGTGGCTGAACCCATTCCAACAACATATCCCGAGAGAGCCATGTTTCCGTGAAACAGAGAAAGTTACAATCTCTGATGTCTCTCTGGAAGGCAACCCTTGCTCGAATTCTGTCTACCTTGTTATCAAGAGACTGGACATTGGCGAGTAGTATACTCGGGAGCGGTGAGCGACGTGCACGTCTACGGAGCCTGACCAGAAGGCCGCTCCGTCTGCCCCTTCTGCGGTGTCATTGTTTTGGGTCGGCTACCGGGATCAGATCCATTGTCCTGGGTGGTGGTCCGAACAGAGGATCCGCTTCGGGAAAGTCGTATTCCTGGTCGTAATGTTGGTAAGTTGACGGTGCTCTTATATCCAATAGTTCTTCCCGACTGTATGCAATAAGACTTAAGATTTCCTGGGGTAACAATGTAAGAAATAATCCATAAAAAAACTAAATACTGCATAGTTTCCTAAGAACGCGGTGCGAGGCGACCATCTCTGTCGGTGCCATTTTACTATGTGACTTTTTGCAAACAATGTCTAAAAACATCCTTCTGCCTCCACTGCTTTTGAGTTATCGCTGCCATTTGATGCATATTACATGAAGTTCTTTCTACTCTTAAACTCGGAGCTTGTTTTCAAAAAGGTGACTTGGATATCTATTCACGATGTTTAGTCTCAAGGGGACGACGAAACTTAGCCGGCTTTAAGGCTGCCTTTGAGAGAACTTCAGTGCATACCACACATGATGGCATCGGTTCATTTTCCGTGCCTGTGTAAGAAAAAGCCAGTGCTAAGTACTGTACTCACTGTTGTAATTTCCCCACACTTTTCATTTTTTGGTTGTGAACTACTTCTGCTGGTTCTAGGAGATCACAATCAGCTGATTTTCCTTTAAAGCGAACCTGATGCTAACCACCTCTTCATTTTGGATTTATTTGACTAGCTAGCTAATTTTGGTTAGATGAGCTTGCACCACTGACACAGGCCACTTCACCACATGTGCTTTCTCAGGTGGGCTGCTATGCCTTTATTAATTTCACGTTGTGCACAATGTACAGGCCATCCACAGAAGGATGTTTTTAAACATTGTTTGCAAAAAGTCACATAGAAATAGATTAAAATCAATTAGTTTAAAAGTTGCGTCAGTTTGTTTTCTTTTTGTATTGAACACAGATCATCCCGTCTTCAATTTGATCGATTATTAACGTTTAAAAATACCTAACGTTGTATTACAAAAGTAGTTTGAAATGTTTTGGTAAAGTTTACATGTAACTTTTGATATATTTTGTAGTGACGTTGCGCAAGTTGGAAGCTGTGTTTTTCTGGATGAAACGCGCCAAATAAATTGACATTTTGGATATATATCGACGGAATTAAATAAAGCATCTTATGCTTTCGCCGAAAAGCCTTTTTGAAATATGACATGTTGGCTGGATTCACAACGAGTGTAGCTTTAATTTGGTATCTTACATGTGTGATTTAATGAAAGTTAGATTTTTATATCATTTTATTTGAATATGACGCTCTGTATTTTCCCTGGCTATTGGCCAGGTGGGACCCCAGAGAGGTTAATTAACCTCTTGGTGCACGGATCCCTTTAACGGGATCATTTTCGTAACCAACCGCTGAATTGCAGAGCACCAAATTCAAAAAGAATTACTACAAATATTTATCTTCATGAAATCACAAGTGACATATACCAAAACACAGCTTAGCTTGTTGTTAATCCACCTATCGTGTCAGATTTTGAAAATATGCTTTACAGCGAAAGCAATCCAAGCGTTTGTGAGTTTATCGATCACTAGATAAAACATTACGAACAGCTAGCAGCAATATAGATTGGTCGCGAAAGCAAGAAAAGCAATAAAATGAATCACTTACCTTTGATGATCTTCGGATGTTTGCACTCATGGGACTCCCAGTTACACAATAAATGTTCCTTTTGTTCGATAAAGATAATTTTGATATCAAAAAAACTCCATTTGTTTGGCGCATTATGTTCAGTATTCCACAGCCTTAGGCATGTCATCAAGGGTTGACAAAAATTCCAAATAGTATCCGTAAAGTTCGTAGAAACATGTCAAACGTTTTTAATAATCAATCCTCAGGTTGTTTTTAACATTAGTAATCGATAATATTTCAACCGGACTGTAAACTATTCAATAAAGGAGAGAAAGAAAATGTCGAGCTATCAGTGTCATGTTTTGTCTTTGATCTTCATGTCTTGTCCCTGTGCTTCCCTCTGCTGGTCTTATTAGGTTCTTTCCCTCTTTCTCTCTCTCTCTCTCCTCCTCCCTCTCTCCCTCTCCCGCTCTCTCTCTCTATCGTTCCGTTCCTGCTCCCAGCTGTTTCTCATTCTCCTAACGACCTCATTTACTCTTTCACACCTGTCCCCTATTTTGCCCTCTGATTAGAGTCCCTATTTCTCCCTCTGTTTTCCGCTTCTGCCTGGTCGGATTCTTGTTTGATGTTTGCTGTTCCTGTGTCCTTGTTCCGCCCTGTCGTGTTTTTGCCTTCTTCAGATGCTGCGTGTGAGCAGGTGTCTATGTCAGCTACGGCCTGTGCCTTCCTGAAGCGACCTGCAGTCTGTGGTCGCGTCTCCTGTCGTTCCTCTCTACTGACGAGAGGATTTCAGTTTCCTGTTTTGGATTTACCTTTGATATATCCAGGAGAATCATTGTTTGTTTGATACTGGAATAAAGACTCTGTTACTATTACGTCGCTGTTGGGTCCTCATTCATCAGCATAACAGAAGAATCCGACCAAGATGGACCCAGCGACTATGGATTCTCTCAACACTGCCGTCGAGTTCCAGGGAGCAATGCTCGGCAGACACGAGCAGGAATTGTTTGCTGCTCGTCATGCCGTTGAGACCCTGGCCGCTCAGGTCTCCGATCTCTCTGGACAGTTTCAGAGTCTTCATCTCGTGCCACCAGCTACTTCCTGGTCTTCCGAGTCTCCGGAACCTAGGGTTAATAACCCACCATGTTACTCTGGGCAGCCCACTGAGTGTCGCTCCTTTCTCACCCAGTGTGATATTGTGTTCTCTCTCCAGCCCAACACGTACTCAAGAGAGAGAGCTCGGATCGCTTACGTCATATCACTCCTTACTGGTCGGGCTCGGGAGTGGGGCACAGCTATCTGGGAGGCAAGGGCTGAGTGTTCTAACGATTATCAGAACTTTAAAGAGGAGATGATACGGGTTTTTGATCGTTCAGTTTTTGGGAAGGAGGCTTCCAGGGCCCTGGCTTCCCTATGTCAAGGTGATCGATCCATAACGGATTACTCTATAGAGTTTCGCACTCTTGCTGCCTCCAGTGACTGGAACGAGCCGGCGTTGCTCGCTCGTTTTCTGGAGGGACTTCACGCTGAGGTTAAGGATGAGATTCTCTCCCGGGAGGTTCCTTCCAGCGTGGACTCTTTGATTGCACTCGCCATCCGCATAGAACGACGGGTAGATCTTCGTCACCGAGCTCGTGGAAGAGAGCTCGCGTTAACGGTGTTTCCCCTCTCCGCATCTCAACCATCTCCTCCCACCGGCTCAGAGACTGAGCCCATGCAGCTGGGAGGTATTCGCATCTCGACTAAGGAGAGGGAACGGAGAATCACCAACCGCCTTTGCCTCTATTGCGGTTCTGCTGGACATTTTGTCATGTCATGTCCAGTAAAAGCCAGAGCTCATCAGTAAGCGGAGGGCTACTGGTGAGCGCTACTACTCAGGTCTCTCCATCAAGATCCTGTACTACCTTGTCGGTCCATCTACGCTGGACCGGTTCAGCTGCTTCCTGCAGTGCCTTGATAGACTCTGGGGCTGAGGGTTGTTTTATGGACGAAGCATGGGCTCGGAAACATGACATTCCTCTCAGACAGTTAGGGAAGCCCACGCCCATGTTCGCCTTAGATGGTAGTCTTCTCCCCAGTATCAGATGTGAGACACTACCTTTAACCCTCACAGTATCTGGTAACCACAGTGAGACCATTTCCTTTTTGATTTTTCGTTCACCTTTTACACCTGTTGTTTTGGGTCATCCCTGGCTAGTATGTCATAATCCTTCTATTAATTGGTCTAGTAATTCTATCCTATCCTGGAACGTTTCTTGTCATGTGAAGTGTTTAATGTCTGCTATCCCTCCTGTGTCTTCTGTCCCCTCTACTCAGGAGGAACCTGGTGATTTGACAGGAGTGCCGGAGGAATATCATGATCTGCGCACGGTCTTCAGTCGGTCCAGAGCCAGCTCCCTTCCTCCTCACCGGTCGTATGATTGTTGTATTGATCTCCTTCCGGGGACCACTCCCCCTCGGGGTAGACTATACTCTCTGTCGGCTCCCGAACGTAAGGCTCTCGAGGATTATCTGTCTGTTTCTCTCGACGCCGGTACCGTGGTGCCTTCTTCCTCTCCCGCCGGAGCGGGATTTTTCTTTGTTAAGAAGAAGGACGGTACTCTGCGCCCCTGCGTGGATTATCGAGGGCTGAATGACATAACGGTTAAGAATCGTTATCCGCTTCCCCTTATGTCGTCAGCCTTCGAGATTTTGCAGGGAGCCAGGTTCTTTACTAAGTTGGACCTTCGTAACGCTTACCATCTCGTACGCATCAGAGAGGGGGACGAGTGGAAAACGGCGTTTAACACTCCGTTAGGGCATTTTGAATACCGGGTTCTGCCGTTCGGTCTCGCTAATGCTCCAGCTGTCTTTCAGGCATTAGTTAATGATGTACTGAGAGACATGCTGAACATTTTTGTTTTCGTTTACCTTGACGATATCCTGATTTTTTTCACCGTCACTCGAGATTCATGTTCAGCACGTTCGACGTGTACTCCAGCGCCTTTTAGAGAATTGTCTCTACGTGAAGGCTGAGAAGTGCGCCTTTCATGTCTCCTCTGTCACATTTCTCGGTTCTGTTATTTCCGCTGAAGGCATTCAGATGGATCCCGCTAAGGTCCAGGCTGTCAGCGATTGGCCCGTTCCTAAGTCACGTGTCGAGTTGCAGCGCTTTCTCGGTTTCGCTAATTTCTATCGGCGTTTCATTCGTAATTTCGGTCAAGTGGCTGCCCCTCTCACAGCTCTGACTTCTGTCAAGACTTGCTTTAAGTGGTCCGGTTCCGCCCAGGGAGCTTTTGATCTCCTCAAGAAGCGTTTTACATCCGCCCCTATCCTTGTTACTCCTGACGTCACTAAACAATTCATTGTCGAGGTTGACAGTGTTGCGCACATGAACTAATGGAAGGACATCCGTCTATCCACTGATGCAATTTGATAAATCTCGCTAATTTTTCAGAATAAAAGCTTGAAACTATGTCTAAAGACTGTTCACACCCTGAGGAAGCCATAGGAAAAGCAATCTGGTTGATATCCTTTTAAAATGGATGAAATGCAGGCAATGGAACAGTGATTTCTCAAAATAAGAGTCACTTCCGGGTTGGATTTCCTCAGGTTTTCACCTGCAAAATCAGTTCTGTTATACTCACAGACAATACTTTGACAGTTTTGGAAACTTTAGTGTTTTCTATCCTACTCTGTCAATTATATGCATATTCTAGCATCTGGACCTGAGAAATAGGCTGTATACATTGGGAACGTTATTTTTCCAAACATAAAAATTCTCCCTCCTAGCGTCAAGAAGTTAATAACAAACTTGTATGCCATCTGTAAATACAAATAAAATTGTTAAATTAAGAGCCTTGTTGGTTAAACTTCTTTGGGATAGGGGGCAGTATTTTCACGTCCGGATGAAAAGCATGTCCAAAGTAAACTGCCTGCTACTCAGGCCCAGAACCTAAGATATGCATATTATTAGTAGATTTGGATAGAAAACACTCTGAAGTTTCTCAAACTGTTTTAATCATGTCTGTGAGTATAACAGAACTTATTTGGCACACAAAACCCCGAGGACAAACCATTCAGAATGATTTATTTTTTGGGAGGTCACTCTTTTCAATATTTTTCATTGGGAATCCAGATTTCTAAGGGATCTTCTTGCAGTTCCTATCGCTTCCACTGGATGTCAACAGTCTTTAGAAATTGGTTGAGGTTTTTCCTTTGAGAAATTAAGAAGTAGCACTGTTCAGAACGAGGGTAGAGGGGAGTGTACTCTTTGATAGAGGTGCGTGACCTGAAAAGCACGCTACACATTGTTTTCCTCCGGTATTGAACACAGTATATCCCATCTTAAATTTTATTGATTACTTACGTTAAAGAAATACCTAAAGTTGTAGTAGGAAAGTACTTTGAAATGTTTGGACAAAGCTTACAGGTAACTTATGAGAAATTTTGTAGTCATGTTGCGCGAGTTGGAACCGGTGTTTTTCTGGATCAAACGCGCCAAATAAATGGACATTTGATATATATCGACGGAATTAATCGAACAAAAGGAGCATTTGTGATGTTTATGGGACATATTGGAGTGCCAGCAGAAGAAGCTCGTCAAAGGTAAGGCATGAATTATATCTTTATTTCTGCGTTTTGTGTCGCGCCTGGAGGGTTGAAATATGATTGTCTGTGTTTGTTTGCTGGGGTGCTACCCTCAGATAATAGCATTGTTTGCTTTCGCCGTAAAGCCTTTTTGAAATCTGACACGTTGGCTGGATTCATAACAAGTGTAGCTTTAATTTGGTGTATTGTATGTGTGATTTCATGAAAAAGTTAAATTTTTATAGTAATTCATTTGAATTTGGCGCTCTGCATTTTCACTGGATTTTGGCCAGGTGGGACACTAATGTCCCACCTATCCCAGAGAGGTTAAGCCACAGAAAAAGAAAGCAACCTTCCCACTAGCCATGATTGGCTGAGATAATGAGTGGGCTGGACATGCCGAGAGAGGAGTTCAGATTGGTTTGCCATAGAAGCTTGTCAGTCTGTGTTGGTAATCCTGTCCGATTGTGTAGTGGAGCTGCATAAGTGTGGCTCTCCACTTTCTGGAGGATCAAGTTTTGATATCCGTGGAATTAGAGTATGATAGCTAAAGAGATGGAGGAAACACCTCCGGATTACATCTTCAAACTAAGGGCAATCGTGCCATGGTATTCCTGAAAGGGAGACGCGTCCATGCACAATAATGTATACAGGTAAGCTAGCTAACGTTACATTTTCAGATATTACATGTTCTTATTTTGATAGAAAGTGGTTTCATTTCAAGCTAAAGTGTACTGTTAGCTAGCTAGCTGATGTTATTATTCTTTTCCCAGAGCCATTTGCTGTTCTAGTTAGAGCCTCATGTTAGCTAGCTAATATTGAACATGGTTGGTTAGCTCCCAGCACTGTGGATTTGTTGGCACTGTTCATTGTTTAACTAGTTAACGTTAGCTGGCTGGCTCGTTATCTAACGTGTGTAAACTTACACTTTGTTTACCTAGCTAGGTACGTTGTTTACCTAGCTAGCAAGCTATACGTCTCAAGCTAAAGTGTACTGTTAGCTAGCTAGCTAACGTTAGCTGGCTGGCTCCCTAGCTGATGTTATTATTTAATTCCCAGAGCTGTGTGCTATTCTAGTTGAGCCTAATGTTAGCTAGCTAACATTGAACATGGTTGGTTAGCTCCCAGCACTGTGGCATTGTTGGCACTGTTTAACTATCTAATGTTGGCTGGCTGGCTCGTTAGCTAACGTTACATAACGTGTGTACAACACCCGTTGAATATGGCCGGTGTCAGTAAACGTCTGCAAAATAGCATAATGAAATTGTTGCCAGCAGAGCTGGTTAGGCTGTTTTCATGTTATCCAGAGGTAAACAAATCATCGGCCAGAGCATCAAGTGTGCGCTTCGATTCCTAAACAAGATGGGTGGGGCTAAAGCTTAGGGTGAGGGTGTGAACGATGCTGAATGGGTATAGACAAAGAAGAGCTCTTCACTAGATAAAATATTTAAAGGCGATTCTCTCAAAAGTGAGATTACAACTTTCAAAGCAGAATTACTTTCCCATTGTTCCTCAAATGCAGTGTATGATATATCATTTTGTAGGTCTGAGTCTCCACATTTATATAATGTAAAAAACACAATTTCAAATTTTGCTACATAAGACCGAATCCAGGTGGTGAGTCACATTCATGGTCTTTTATCTATTGCTTTGGAATCAACTCCAATTTCAATGTTAGTCCGTTATAGTTTGTTAAAACAGCTTACAGAAACAAAATCACAAAATGTAGACCTATCCCATGCTAAATGTTAGTTAACTTTAACCTGTTTGCAGTCCACATTGTTCTAAGTAATTAATTGTATGCCTTCAATGTGGAAATATATATAGTACATAGCATTCACACTGATATAAGGGCTAGGCCTACTGCAAATTGCATTATGGCTGAGCATGGACATGCCAAATTGTCAATAAGCAACATTAAATTCATTAGGCCTAAAAAGAGAGCAAATCATTCTAATCAAATTCTAAACATAATGAAACAACTTGTCTAAATACAACCTTGTTCTGAACACCTCCAAATCAAAGGTCATGTGGTTCGGTAAGAAGACGGTACACTGTCCTTCTCTCAGCACATATCCAAGCTGCAAGCTAAGGTTAAATCTAGACTTGGTTTCCTCTACCTAATCGCTCTTCTTTCACCCCAGCTGCCAAACTAACCCTGATTCAGATGACCATCCTACTCATGCTAGATTATAGAGACATAATTTATAGATTGGCAGGTAAGGGTGCTCTCGAGTGGCTAGATGTTCTTTAACATTTGGCCATCAGATTTGCCACAAAGGCCATCTCTGTATAACCGGCGCCAGACCCACTGGTTGATGCTTATTTATAAAACCCTCTTAGGCCTCACTCCCCCCTAGCTGAGATATCTACTGCAACCCTCATCCTCCACATACAACACCCATTCTGCCAGTCACATTCTGTTAAAGGTCCCCAAAGCACACACATTCCTGGGTTGCTCCTCTTTTCAGTTCGGTGCAGCTAACGACTGGTATGAGCAGCAAAAAACAGTCAATCTGGACAGTTGTATTCTCTACATTCAAAGACTCAATCATGAATATGAATGTATATCTACATGTTACCTCTTGGTAGGTTGTGTAGAAAAGATAAGCCATTCTAGTTAAATTTGTCTTTTGTTTCTGTTAGTCTTTAGTGACATGGATAGAAGTACAGTCTGCTGTCATTCTGATCTAAGAATATTACTCCTGCTTATTATGAAGAAAAAATACATCT
Source organism: Salvelinus alpinus (assembly GCF_045679555.1). Taxonomy (NCBI): domain Eukaryota; kingdom Metazoa; phylum Chordata; class Actinopteri; order Salmoniformes; family Salmonidae; genus Salvelinus; species Salvelinus alpinus. Next base: position 2,741,369 of record NC_092097.1, read on the forward strand.
GTTTAACTTTGTAAACTAAAGGTGTGTTTAGAATTATTTTTGTTGTATTAATGCTATTTAATCTCTCCTCAGACTAATATTATTCTGTTTGTCCTGTGGGTACCTTTGCCACTGTTCCACCCCTTGTGTATTGCGCTGTCATGGTGTATTTGAGGCATTTTGCCTCTTGGTAGGCCATCATTGTAAATAAGAATTTGTTCTTAAAGTGGAGCTGACAGCATTTATACTAATTTGCAGATGCACTATATATACACAAACATATGTGGACACCACTTCAAACTAGTGGATTAAGCTGTTTCAGCCACACCCGTTGCTGACAGGTGTATAAAATCGAACAAAGCCATGCAATCTCCATAGACAAACATTGGCAGTAGAATGGCCTTACTGAAAAGCTCAGTGACTTTCAACGTGGCACCGTCATAGGATGCCACCTTTCCAACAAGTCAGTTCGTCAAATGTCTGCCCTGCTAGAGCTGCCCTGGTCAACTGTATGTGCTGTTATTGTGAAGTGGAAACATCTAGGAGCAACAGCGTCCCAGCCGCGAAGTGGTAGGCAACAATGGCTCACAGAATGGGACCGCCGAGTGCTGAAGCGTGTAGTGCGTAAGAATTGTCTGTCCTCGTTTGCAACACTCCCTACCGAGTTCCAAACTGCCTCTGGAAGCAACGTCAGCACAAGAACTGTTCGTCGGGAGCTTTATGAAATGGGTTTCCATGGCCAAGCAGCCGCACACAAGCCTAAGATCATCATGCTCAATGCCAAGTGTCGGCTGGAGTGCTATAAAGCTCGCCACCATTGGACTCTGGAGCAGTGGAAACGCGTTCTCTGGAGTGATGAATCACGCTTCACCATCTGGCAGTTCGATGAACGAATCTGGGTTTGGTGGATGCCAGGAGAACGCTACCTGCCTCAATGCATAGTGCCAACTGTAAAGTTTGGTGGAGGAGGAATAATGGTCTGCGGCTGTTTTTCATGGTTCGGGCTAGGCCCCTTAGTTCCAGTGAAGGGAAATCTTAAAGCTAGAGCATACAATTACATTCTAGATGATTATGTGCTTCTAACTTTGTGGCAACAGTTTGGGGAAGGCCCTTTCCTGTTTCAGCATGACAATGCCCCGTGGACAAAGCAAGGTCCATATAGAAATGTTTTTTCGAGATCGGTATGGAAGAACTTGACTGGGTCTGCACAGAGCCCTTACCTCAACCCCATCGAACACATTTGGGATGAAATCTGAATGCGAGCCAGGCCTAATCGCCCAACATCAGTGCCCGACTTCACTAATGCTCTTGTGGCTGAATGGAAGCAAGTCCCTGCAGCAATGCTCCAACAGCTAGTGGAAAGCCTTCCCAGAAGAGTGGAGGCCATTACAGCAGCAAAGGGGAGACCAACTCCATATTAATGCCCACCATTTTGGAAAGAGATGTTTGATGAGCACGTGTCCACATACTTTTGGTCATGTAGTGTATGAAACAGACAAATATAATATCAGTGAAAAATATCAAATTCCCAGTTCATGCTACAAAACCAACTTCATAAGAGGTTTCAAAAATAGGTTCTATTTGACTCAAAATTCCATGATGTACAGTAAGGCATTGTTGGCAGAATAGATTGATGCAGTTCAATGCATGATTCATATAATTCACCAATACATTTCTTGGTAGTACATAAATTATTAATATCAGGTTGTAAATCACAGCTTGCCTGGTGCAGCATTGTTTGCTGCCTCCACCTATTTTGGATGCACGGTTTCAGTTTCAATGGCTCAATATTCTGGACAAAAACAGACTAACGTGACTAAGGCTGGGAATGTCAATTACAATCAAACAAGCTAGGGCAATGATCACAAGTCAGTCATAACATGGCTATTATACTAGTATCTATTTATGTAGGTATTTATTTAGCAAGCTAAATTTAGCAAGCTAACACTGAGCCTAACGTTAGCTAGCTAGCTGTTGGGAGGATGTCATGTCATTGGAGGAGAGGGTCAGTGACCGACTTTTGAACCCTCATATTGTTTTCCGGTGGCTACAGCTAGAAATGCAAATCTCATTTAGTTCGCTAGCAAAAAATGTGAATCGCTTTGCTAGCTAGCTATGCTGAACTTGAATGACTGTTATCCAGTTAGCATATCTCTTGCGTTCATATATTATCTCTGGCCATCTACTCCGATATCAGAGCACTCTCGTCTGAATAAGGGCGAGTAAAATTGTCAGTGAGGTGTTCTCGCATTTGTGTCTGGAAGTAACTAGCAAGAAAGCCAACTTCAGCCAGTTAGCTTGGGTGCTTGACTGTAATTGTGAGAAAAGCTTGGATCAACCACACGCCTCGGCCAGACCATCTAGTGTCAATAGTGCAGTGTACGCTCAGAGAGCGAAACACTCTGAATTTACTAACAACCAAGAGCGCACTCTGTCACACTGTTGGTGTTGATCAAATGGACGGGCAGGCAAGTTCCCATTCAGTTGTCAAAACGTGGGTTGGGACAAGCATGCATTGGCAGGCCAGTTGCAGAAGGAAGAGCCGGCTACTTACTATTCCCCATCGTTTATCAGTGCAATTTTGACACCTAACTAGCTGAAAGACTGAGGGTTTGTCTAATGTTCCCTCGTTAGATTTTAGCCCATCTCGCTCTGGCTAGCATAAGTTGTTGTTGTAGATCTTGTGGTTGTTGATGTACATAACTGAAGGAGAGAGAGCCTACCTTTTCATGGTTGTTTGATCAATAGGACTGTAGTGTTCCCAAATTGAAGAGGACTCCTGTGGTATTTATATATTTGCAGAAATTCAATCAGGGGTATTTTGTGGGTTTCGGCAAATGCGTTCTAATGCTTTAAAATTGTGCTGTTGCTACTGCCTGTAAACACACCGTCCAGTTCAAAGTGAATGATGGCAGGGCCGTGTGGCAAATGGATTATTTGCATTAAGGCCTACTGTAGTTCTGATTGGCTATGGCGCACCTGTCTGCGTAGACTCTGGTCCTGGACAAGATACAGCTGAAGTCGGAAGTTTACATACACCTTAGCCAAATACATTTAGACTCAGTTTTTCACAATTCCTGACATTTAATCCTAGTGAAAAGTCCCTGTTTTAAGTCAGTTAAGATCACCACTTTATTTTAAGAATGTGAAATGTCAGGATAATAGTAGAGAGAATGATTTATTTCAGCTTTTATTTCTTTCATCACATTCCAAGTGGGTCAAAAGTTAACATACACTCAATTAGTATTCGGTAGCATTGCATTTAAATTGTTTAAGTTGGGTCAAACGTTTCGAGTAGCATTCCACCAGCTCCCCACAATAAGTTGGGTGAATTTTGGCCCATTCCTCCTGACAGAGCTGGTGTAGCTGAGTCAGGTTTGTAGGCCTCCTTGCTCACACACACTTTTTCAGTTCTGCCCACAAATTTTCTATAGGGTTGAGGTCAGGGCTTTGTGATGGCCACTCCAATACCTTGACCTTGTTGTCCTTAAGCTATTTTTCCACAACTTTGGAAGCTTGTTTTAGGTGATTGTCCATTTGGAAGACCCATTTGCGACCAACTTCCTGACTGATGTCTTGAGATGTTGCTTCAATATATACACATAATTTTCTTCCTCATGATGCCATGTATTTTGTGAAGTGCACCAGTCCCACCTGCAGCAAAGCACCCCCACATGATGCTGCCACCCCTGTGCTTCATGGTTGGGATGGTGTTCTTCGGCTTGCAAGCCTCCCCATTTGTCCTCCAAACATAACGATGGTCATTATGGCCAAACAGTTCTATTTCTGTTTCATCAGACCAGATGACATTTCTCCAAGAAGTACGATCTTAGTCCCCATGTGCAGTTGCAAACCGTTGTCTGGCTTTTTTAATGGCGGGTTTTGGAGCAGTGGCTTCTTTCTTGCTGAGCGGCCTTTCAGGTTATGTCGATATAGGACTCATTTTACTATGGATATAGATACTTTTGTACCAGTTTCCTCCAGCATCTTCACAAGGTCCTTCGCTGTTGTTCTGTGATTGATTTGTACTATTTGCACCAAAGTACGTTCATCTCTAGGAGACAGAACGCTTTTCCTTCCTGAGCGGTATGACGGCTGCGTGGTCCCGTGGTGTTTATACTTGGGTACTATTGTTTGTACAGATGAACGTGGTACCTTCAGGCTTTTGAAAATTGCTCCCAAGGATGAACCAGACTTGTGGAGGTCTACAATTCTTTTTCAGAGGTCTTGGCTGATTTCTTTTTATTTTCCCATGATGTCAAGCAAAGAGGCACTGAGTTTGAAGGTAGGCCTTGAAATACATCCACAGGTACACCTCCAATTGACTCAAATTATGTCAATTAGCCTATCAGAAGCTTCTAAAGCCACGACATCATTTTCTGGAATTTTCCAAGCTGTTTAAAGGCACAGTCAACTTAGTGTATGTACACTTCTGACCCACTGGAATTGTGATACCGTGAATTATAAGTGAAATAATCTGTCTGTAAACAATTGTTGGAATAATTACTTGTGTCATGCACAAAGTAGATGTCCTAACTGACTTGCCAAAACTATAGTTCGTTAACAAGAAATTTGTGGAGTGGTTGAAAAAATAGTTTTATTGACTTCCGACTTCAACTATGTTTTCAGTAGGTTTTATTACTGCAGTGTCGATTAAAGTGGCAATGTGTAACTTTTTGGTCGACCCGACCAAATTCACTTAGAAATGTGAGTTATAGCTCTATCATTCTAAGAAACGGTAGATCTGTTCTATGTGCGCCATTTACATTTTGTACACCAGCTTCAAACAGCTGAAACAACAATATTTTTGGTTATGGAAATTATATTTCACCGTACAATGATGATCTACACTATAATAGCTTATGTCACAAACTGAAATTAGGTGAACTAGAGTTTTAGCAACCAGGAAATGGCGGAGCAATTTCTGTATAGTACAACTTTTATTGTCCAAACGTAAGACCCCTTTCCCACTCTAAATTGCTATTGAATTTTCACAAATGCCTTTCTCTACTTCATTCCCAAACTTTCTATGGATTCATGAAAATGTCCATATCAAAGAGCTCGCTTGTCAGAAAAAGGTGTCATATTTTTCCTGGGGGTGTATATGAACAGATATTAATAAGATTTAATTTAGCTAAAATGCTGTCAGTTCCACATATAATTGCCTTGAAAATTTAAATAAAAAGTTTAAAAATAAAATATAAAACAATTAAAAAAGGGCTGAGGGAGTAGACCAAGTTCAATTTAATATTTTTTTCATATCAGATTCTAAATCCACTGTCAAAATATTCTCTACCAGCCTGTTGAGAATAGGGTTCAAACCTAGGGTGGTGTAGAATCGGCTACACTTACAGTATTGTCTCTACCACCTCACACTAGCAGCAAACGTAACCACCAGACAGGCAAGTTCAGGTCATCCCTCAGACCAAGAATCTCCTCAAATCTACATCGCACTTAATGGAATTCTTTACCAAATCACATTTATCTGGCAAAATATAAATACACCTTCATAAAAACAACATCTAATGCAATCGACCGTATGACTGGACCCTAATCCCACTGAATGTTAAATGTATTACCTGTCAGGTATTTTAATTGTCTAACGTCTACTTGTTAAATGTTTTATGTCTTAATGTAAAATGTTAGTATTTGTAATGTCTTTTTCGTTCTGTGTTGGACCCTAGGAAGATTAGCTGACATTATGGCGTCAGCTAATGGGAATCCTTTAAAAAATGGTTATGGTTAGATTTAGGTGAGGGGAAGCTAATCCTACATCTGTACCTGGGGAAACGACACCCCAGAGCACACATACTTTGCATGGCATTGCCCTCCAACTTCACACTTCCTATGGAACTCCCACTCTGTTGTTAGGCCATCCTTTTGCTCTACCTGAAAGCACATCTGATAGTGTGATCCCACTGAACAGGTTGTGTGGCCCTCTGTGTCAGCATTTTATGCCTGCAACATTAGCTAACGCAAAGAATAACGAACGCACACACAGGCAGAGATAGAGAGAGAGAGGAACGCCTGGCTGTGCAATATGAAAGGAGAAGATGAAAAATAAATAGCATTTTTATCTGATTTCATCCCGACTTCACTTTAAGTAATGCGAAGTAATAACATTCGGGGGGCTGTTCATTGCTTCACTTTGTGGTGGAAAAAAAACTACTGAGTAATCATTTTCCGGCTCTCCAACTGTTTCACATGTATCTATTTTGTGGATAATCTTTTATGTGTTATTGTACTACTGCAGCCCAGAAGTGAATGGAATAGATTGCTTGTATTTGTAGTGTATTGGATCTCAGTAAATTTATTTTCACAATAACATCTTCTGTATATTACAACTGAGCTGTACACAAAGACATGGTTTACAGAATAGACCCTTTTTTGGTTTTCATTGGAACTGTTTGTTTGAGAAACTTTAGATGGAGTTTTCAACTGAACCTCCATCAAACTCTGAAGCTACTCATTTGTGTGAACACAGCCATGGCAATATAACGATCTCAGGTTGTCAGTTGCAGCTAAAACCTGGATGTTAGTTCTGGGGTCTCCGGTGCTTACCCACAAACCTAGCTCGCCGAACTATCCCAGCAGCTTAGTGCCATACATGGAGGAACTTGTGTTGACCGGTTAGCTCTGGGTTGTTAGGTGTTTCACAACAGAGCAAGAGGTTAAAAGGAGAGTTGGCACCACTTCTAAGACATAATCTTGTGGCTTGGTCAAGCCATTCATGTGCCAAGAGTTTGGTCAGATCAGACACCTTCTGCTGAGAGAGAGAGAGAGAGAGACAATGAGAGAGAGGGTTCTTCTTCACTTGGCACAGTGATTCGATGCCATGGCTGAGGATGGACACAACAAGCACTTAGAAGCAACGCCTGGCCTAATCCTTTCTCTAATACTAATCCCCTCATATGCCGACACTCCTCTCCCCACGGCACCTCCAGGCTCCTGCTCCTCAACGCACATTGCCCGCCACCCGCACCATCTGTCTATCGCCCAAGGTTATGCCACTGACCCACAGACTGCAAGGTGAGGAGGACACAGCCCAGAGGGGATGGGAATATGGGAAAGTGTCTGAATCGACTGTCGGGTGTTATTCTGACATGATTTTGATGAAGTTGCGTTGACATCTCACCCTGATGCTCAACATTGAATAGGCACAGATCATGGAAGGGCAAATAGCGTTTTTAAGAGCGGGCATTACCTTAATATTATTTCCACTATTGTTGCGTCCAACAGCTCTCACCGAGCGGCACCACACGAGCGGTGGCACCAGACGTGTCACCCGGTGTGTCCCAATATAACACAAGGTCACAGCCATGGTGGAATGGCACTGCTACTGCGCAAGAGAAACCTGCAGCCCAAAATTCCTCTTGCAGTCGCCCTGCGCTGCCAAAAGTCTCAATCGTCATTAATTAAGGGCCCATCACACACACACAGGCAGCCACCTCTGTGCCTAAGCAGATAAACGATTAGCCGATTATCCCGTTTGAGCTGGGGTGTTGCAGCTGAGCCTACTTTCACAGCCCGACAATGGCACAGGGCTAGCCCGGGGAGAACAACAAGGGCCTGAGGAAAGCTTATCACCCATCACCTCGCTCCTTCCATAGTGTCAGATGAGAGGGACACTTTTGAGCATTTGCATTCATTAAGGTCCTACTCCTTTTCAGCACACTTAACCCCTGATTTACTTAAAAGGCACATCTCAATAGGTGGTCCAGGTATCCTCATGACATGGGGCAAAATGTACAACACCTTGCAAGGAGCAAATCCAACTGACAATCTCTTAGAAAAATATAAAAAACATTGGAACCAAGACTTAAAAATAACTGATGTTAGCACAAGATAGAGGGAAAGTTGGAGCATAACTAACAAAATGACTTAACGAAAATGTACGCATATCCTGTATAAGATAATGTATAGAATGTATTATACAAGAGACAAAATTCACAAATTCTATAGCAGAGTCATGTCTTAAGTTTCAAACTAATAACGACTCAATCTATGGCTTCTGGTAATGCTATAAAGTCTGGAAGTTGTGAGCGGAGATAGAAAGTTGGCTGTCAGAAGTATTACAATGTAAACTTACTTATCTGTCTGTCTGCATATTTAAAGACTTGGCATATGTAGTGAGATATCCGATGGGTTGGATAATTCTGTTCTCACCACTCATCTTGAAAAAAACTTGGAAATCAATCAATCCGCCATCATTCCCACAATGAGGAAAATGATTTATTATTAAAATATTGAAAGTGCGTGGGCAACAGAGAAACAAAATGGTGCAGTTTCAGGCCATGTGGAGGAAAGTGATGTGGGCACTGGAGATGGGGGTGTGTGCTAGTGGGTCTGGGAGTTGTGTTTGTATGATGTTGTCATTTGTATGTACACTACCATTCAAAAGTTTGGGGCCACTTATATATGTCCTTGTTTTTGTCCATTAAAATAACATCAAATTGATCAGAAATACAGTGTAGACATTGTAAATGTTATAAATGACTATTGAGCTGGAAATATCTACATAGGCGTACAGAGGCCCATTATCAGCAACCATCACTCCTGTGTTCCAATGGCATGTTGTGTTAGCTAATCCAAGTTTATCATTTTAAAAGGCTAATTGATCATTAGAAAACCCTTCTGCAATTATGTTAGCACAGTTGAAAACTGTTGTACTGATTAAAGGAGCAATAAAACTGTCTTTCTTTAGACTAGTTGAGTATCTGGAGCATCAACATTGTGGGTGTGATTACAAGCTCAAAATGGCCAGAAACAAAGACCTTTCTTCTGAAACTCGTCAGTCTATTCTTGTTCTGAGAAATGAAGACTATTCCATGTGAGAAATTGCCAAGAAACTGAAGATCTCGTACAATGCTGTGTACTACTCCCTTCACAGAACAGCGGAAACTGACTCTAACCACAATAGAAACAGGAGTGGGAGGCCCCGGTGCACAACTGAGCAAGAGGACAAGTACATTAGTGTCTAGTTTGAGAAACAGACGCCTCACAAGTCCTCCACTGGCAGCTTCATTAAATAGTACCCGCAAAACACCAGTCTCAACATCAACAGTAAAGAGGCGACTCCGGGATGCTGGCCTTCTAGGCAGAGTTGCAAAGAAAAAGTCATATCTCAGACTGGCCAATAAAAAGAAAAGATTAAGATGGGCAAAAGAACAGACACTGGACAGAGGAAGATTGGAAAAAAGTATTATGGACAGACAAATCTAAGTTTCAGGTGTTCAAGAGACACAGAAAAAATTAAAAGATGCTAGATGAGTGCTTGACGCCATCTGTCAAGCATGGTGGAGGCAATGTGATGGTCTGGGGCTGCTTTGGTGGTGGTAAAGTGGGAGATTTGTACAGGGTGAACGGAATCTTGAAGAAGGAAGGCCATCATTTTGCAACGCCATGCCATACCCTGTGGACAGCACTTAAATTGGAGCCAATGTCATCCTACAACAGGACAATGACCCAAAGCAAAGCCCCAAACTATTTAGGGAAGAAGCAGTCAGCTGGTATTCTGTCTATAATGGAGTGGCCAGCACAGTCACCGGATCTCAACCCTATTGATCTGTTGTGGGAGTAGCTTGACCGTAAGAAGTGCCAATCCACCTTGTGGGAGGTGCTTCAGGAAGCATGGGGTGAAATCTCTTTAGATTACCTCAACAAATTGACAGCTAGAATGCCAAAGGTCTGCAAGTCTGTAATTGCAGGATTCTTTGAAGAAAGCAAAGTTTGAAGGACACAATTACTATTTAATTTTAAAAATCATTATTTATAACCTTGTCAACATCTTGACTATATTTCCTATTCATTTCATGTATGTTTTCATGGAAAACAAGGACATTTCAGAAGTAACCCCAAACTTTTGAAAGTTGGTGCATGTGTATGTTTTTATTGTTTATAAAAGATTAAATCAAATCGTACAAAAAAATACATGTATTTGAATTCCATAATTTAGAATTTGTAATGCAAAAATGTAGTCATTGAATTCCTAAATTTAACTTGTATTTCATGATTTCAAACTTAATTGAGTGCATATTGCATTCAGTTTTAAAATTCAATTTCAATTTAATTGAATATTCTGTTTCATATGGTAGATACTGCATTCGTTTTCTGTGAATCAAGTTTACAAACTATAATTTCAAGTTATTTATTTATTTATTCTTTATTTAACCAGGTAGGCAAGTTGAGAACACGTTCTCATTTACAATTGCGACCTGGCCAAGATAAAGCAAAGCAGTTCGACACATACAACACAGAGTTACACATGGAGTAAAACAAACATACAGTCAATAATACAGTAGAAAAATAAGTCTATATACAATGTGAGCAAGTGAGGTGAGATAAGGGAGGTAAAGGCAAAAAAAGGCCATGGTGGCGAAGTAAATACAATATAGCAAGTAAAACACTGGAATGGTTGATTTGCAGTGGAAGAATGTGCAAAGTAGAGATATAAATAATGGGTGCAAAGGAGCAAAATAAATAAATAAATACAGTAGGGAAAGAGGTAGTTGTTTGGGCTAAATTATAGATGGGCTATGTACAGGTGCAGTAATCTATGAGCTGCTCTGACAGCTGGTGCTTAAAGCTAGTGAAGGAGATAAGTGTTTCCAGTTTCAGAGATTTTTGTAGTTCGTTCCAGTCATTGGCAGCAGAGAACTGGAAGGAGAGGCGGCCAAAGGAAGATTTGGTTTTGGGGGTGACCAGAGAGATATACCTGCTGGAGCGCGTGCTACAGGTGGGTGCTGCTATGGTCACCAGCGAGCTGAGATAAGGGGGGACTTTACCTAGCAGGGTCTTGTAGATGACCTGGAGCCAGTGGGTTTGGCGACGAGTATGAAGCGAGGGCCAACCAACGAGAGCGTACAGGTCGCAGTGGTGGATAGTATATGGGGCTTTGGTGACAAAACGGATGGCACTGATAGACTGCATCCAATTTATTGAGTAGGGTTTTGGAGGCTATTTTGTAAATGACATCACCGAAGTCGAGGATTGGTAGGATGGTCAGTTTTACAAGAGTATGTTTGGCAGCATGAGTGAAGGATGCTTTGTTGCGGAATAGGAAGCCAATTCTAGATTTAACTTTGGATTGGAGATGTTTGATGTGAGTCTGGAAGGAGAGTTTACAGTCTAACCAGACACCTAGGTATTTATAGTTGTCCACATATTCTAAGTCAGAGCCGTCCAGAGTAGTGATGTTGGACAGGCGGGCAGGTGCAGGCAGCGATCGGTTGAAGAGCATGCATTTAGTTTTACTTGTATTTAAGAGCAATTGGAGGCCACGGAAGGAGAGTTGTATGGCACTGCCAGAGACCCAGAATTCCACATGGGTTGTGCTTACAGGGTACACTAAATTAAAAGGGTTGCAGCCAAGGGGTGGGGAGCATCTGTAAAGCATACATGGAGAGGTGAACAGGTATAGAAAACACAGTTGACGAAGCTACAAAATAGCACATTTATATAAAGTATCTTACCTAGTTATTTACAGATTAAGTGAGAGTGTTGTGAAGCCTTCATCTTTTTCCTTCCTCAAATAACTCTGCAGAACCATCTTTGTTTCGGCGATGGTCTTAGTTTTGCGACAAAACCGCTACTGACATGACCTCCGCTTACAGCTGCCGCTGAGAAAAGTACTTGTTACATTTTGAATGCTTAGCAGGACAGGAAAAGTGTCTAATTAACGCACCTATCAAGAAAACATCACTGGTCATGCATACTGCCTCTGATGTGGCAGACTCACTAACAAATGCTTTGTTTGTAAATTATGTCTGAGTGTTGAAGTGTGCCCCTGGCTATGCGTACATTTTAAAAACAAGAAAATCATCCTGTCTGGTTTGCTTAATAAGGAATTTGAAATTATTTATACTTTCACATTTAATACTTAAGTATATTTGAGCAATTACATTTACTTTTTATCCTTAAGTGTGAGGACAGACGCTGGGAGACGAGAAGCAAGTACAGGGAGTGAACATTTAATAAATAAAACGGACATGAAACAGAACACGGACAGCGTCCGGATAGGGGAAACAAAATTATATTAATGCTGACACAGGGATGAACCGGAGGAAGACAGATATAGGGGAGGCAATCAAAAAACGTGAAGGAGTCCAGGTGAGTCCAATGAAGCGCTGATGCGCGTAACGATGGTGACAGGTGTGCATAATGATGGGCAGCCTGGCGCCCTCGAGCGCTAGAGGAGGAAAGGGAGCAGCCGTGACACTTGAGTATATTTAAAACCAAATACTGTTAGACTTTTCCTCAAGTAGTATTTTACTGGGTGACTTTCACTTGAGTCATTTTAGGCAGCTAGCCTATCAATCAAATGTATTTATAAAGCTGTACAGAAACCCAGCCTAAAACCCAAAACAGCAAGCAATGCAGGTGTAGAAGCACAGTGGCTAGGAAAAACTCCCTAGAAAGGCCAGAACCTAGGAAGAAACCAGGCTATGAGGGGTGGCCAGTCACCAAAAGGTTGCTGGATCGAATCCCCAAACTGACAAGGTAGAAATCTGTCATTCTGCACCTGAACAAAGCAGTTAACCCACTGTTCCCCAGTAGGCTGTCATTGTAAATAAGAATTTGTTCTTAACTGGCTTGCCTAGTTAAAAAAAAAATTAAATGTGATGAGAGTCTTGCCTGAGACCTGATGTTGTGTTAGTTTAGGCAGCAGGTAGCCTAGCGCAGGGGTTCCCAAACTTTTTCACTCAGGCCCTCCTTTCAGCATTGGGGAACATCACGACTATTCCTATGGGCACTGTTCCTGACACAAACTGTTCACACCCCTCTTGTTGGTGGACAGAACAGTTTTCAGCTTTATCGCTTATTTCCTGCAAATCAACACATTTTGTCATGGGGTGCAGATAACATTTTGCCATTTAAAAGCTAATTTTATTGCAATTCTATTCGTTTTACTATGTCTAATGTGTATTCATGTGACATGTGAGTGATATTCCTGCCCCCCGCCCCCCTGGAAACCAGGACAACATGAGAGGATATTTTTTTAAGTACTGGACAGCTTTGTGACATCAAATGGACTTTGGTCAAAATGTGTTGGTATCTGCACTGATGTTGGAGGTCGATTTGGAGGTGGAGGGTCCGTCATGGTCTGGGGGCGGTGTGTCACAGCATCATCGGACTGAGTTTGTGGTCATTGCAGGCAATCTCAACTCTGTGCGTTACAGGGAAGAAATTATCCTCCCTCATGTGGTACCCTTCCTGCAGGCTCATCCTGACATGACCCTCCAGCATGACAATACCACCAGCCATACTACTCGTTCTGTGCGAGTTTTCCTGCAAGACAGGAATGTCAGTGTTCTGCCATGGCCAGCGAAAAGCCAGGATCTCAATCCAATTGAGCACGTCTGGGACCTGTTGGATCGGAGGGTGAGGGCTTGGTGTCCCAATAAATGTCCGGGAACTTGCAGGTGCCTTGGTGGAAGAGTGGGGTAACATCTCACAGCAAGAACTGGCAAATCTGGTGCAGTCCATGAGGAGGAGATGCACTGCAGTACTTAGCCAGTATCTGGTGTGGCCACCAGCTGCATTATTACTTTTGATTTTGACCCCACCCCCTTTGTTCAGGGACACATTATTCAATTTCTGTTAATCACATGTCTGTGGAACCTGTTCAGTTTGTCTCAGTTGTTGAATCTTACATTCATACAAATATTTACACGTTAAGTTTGCTGAAAATAAACGCAGTTGACAGTGAGAGGACGTTTCTTTTTTCCCCCTGAGTTTCTCCTTAATGCTGAGTACCAAATAAAGACTCATCAGCTCCCATTTTTGCAGTCTTTGGAATGAATGCCAGGGATTGAACTGACAACCTTCCAATCTCAGGGGGGACAGTCTAACCACAAGGCCACTGAGTTAACAGGCTAATGGAGGGGGGGGGGGGGGGGGGGGCGTGCATATCACTCACATTAGACATAGTAAAATTAATAGAATTGCAATAAAATTAGCTTTAAAAACGGCAAAATGTTATCTGCACCCCATGACAAAATGTGTTGATTTGCAGGAAATAAGCGATAAAGCTGAACAATTCTGTCAGCATCCAAGCAGTGGGTTTCATCAACATCTCTCCTGAAATAGATCAACATAATGATAAGGGATCATCTTTTTAATATATACACCCCCCTCCCCGCAAAAAAACGAATTGTGCCCAACACAATCACATGCTCAATCCCAATAACGGACTTCCTTTACATAGCAAATATTAAGGACTGTAACAACTGAGACAACCCCCCAAAATAAGCAGTGGTCTCTACAGTACCTTTTATAAATCAAACACCTTCTGGCTTGCTTGAAGAAAGTATGCTTGTTCTCAAACCTTAAAGTGCAAAGGTAAATAAGTGGACCGAAGTGGGCAATGACCTCTTGATAGTGACATAGGTAGTGATGTTTCAGGGAATGTACTCCTAATTGACAAGTAACAGCTGAGATAAGCCACCTGACCTACTGTGATTGCTGGTGTACTGACAATGTTCACTATTTGCCTCAGCAGTAAAACATCCCACACCAGGAGAGGTAACAATCTGAGAAACCAATTATTTTGCACTGAATGTCCACTGAGCCTTTCACCACCAGGATAGTAATCTGCAGTTGGCATCGTTTCCCTGATATTTGAATTGATTTTTTCATCGGTTGAGTTGTACAGTGGCTTGCGAAAGTATTCAACCCCCTTGGCATTTTTCCTATTTTGTTGCCTTACAACCTGGAATTAAAATAGATTATAAATAAATAAAAATTGGGGGGAGGGGGGTAAATCATTTGATTTACAACATGCCTACTACTTTGAAGATGCAAAATATTTTTTCTTGTGAAACAAACAAGACAAAAAAAACTACTTGAGCGTGCATAACTATTCAACCCCCCAAAGTCAATACTTTGTAGAGCCACCTTTTGCAGCTATTACAGCTGGAAGTCTCTTGGGGTATGGCTCTATAACCTTGGCACGTCTAGCCACTGGGATTTTCTTCCATTCTTCAAGGCAAAACTGCTCCAGCTCCTTTGAGTTGGATGGGTTCCGCTGGTATACAGCAATCTTTAAGTCATACCATTGATTTTCAATTGGATTGAGGTCTGGGCTTTGACTAGGACATTCCAAGACATTTAAATGTTTCCCCTTAAAACACTCGAGTGTTGCTTTAGCAGTATGCTTAGGGTCATTGTCTTGCTGGAAGGTGAACCTCCGTACCAGTCTCAAATCTCTGAAAGACAAACAGGTTTTCCTCAAGATATTTGTATTTAGCGCTATCCATCATTCCTTCAATTCTGATCAGTTCCCCACTCCCAGCCGATGAAAAACATCCCCACAGCATGATGCTGCTACCACGCTTCACTGTGGGGATGGTGTTCTCGGGGTGATGAGTGGTGTTGGGTTTGCGCCAGACAGTGTTTTCCTTGATGGCCAAAAAGCTCAATTGTAGTCGCATCTGACCAGAGTACCTTCCTCCATATGTTTGGGGAGTCTCTCACATGCCTTTTGGCGAACACCAATTTTCTTCTTTAAGCAATGGCTTTTTCTTGCTAATCTTCCATAAAGCCCAGCTCTGTGGAGTGTATGGCGGAGATTGGGGTTTTGCTGCTCCTTCAGGGTCATCTTTAGTCTCTTTTTTCCCTCTGATTAATGCCCTCCTTATCTGGTCTGTGAGTTTTGGTGCCCTCTTGGCAGGTTTGTTGTGGCGCCATATTCTTTCCATTTTTTAATAATGGATTTAATGGTGCTCCGTGGGATGTTCAAAGTTTGACATTTTTTTTATAGCCCAACCCTGATCTGTACTTCGCCACAACTTTGTCCCTGACCTGTTTGGAGAGCTCCTTGGTCTTCAGGGTGCCGCAGATTCTGGGGCCTTTCAGAACAGATATATAGACACACACACATATATCATGTGACACTTAGATTGCACACAGGTGGACTTTGTTTAACTAATTATGTTTTTTTTTATTTTATTTTATTTAACCTTTATTTAACCAGGTAGGCAAATTGAGAACACGTTCTCATTTACAATTGCGACCTGGCCAAGATAAAGCAAAGCAGTTCGACACATACAACAACACATAGTTACACATGGAGTAAAACAAACATATAGTCAATGATACAGTGAAAAAAAAAATAAGTCTATATACAATGTGAGCAAGTGAGGTGAGATAAGGGAGGTGAAGGCAAACAAATATATGTATAAATAAATAAAAATATAAAAAGGCCATGGTGGCGAAGTAAATACAACACAGCAAGTAAAATAAAAACTAAAAACACTGGAATGGTTGGTTTGCAGTGGAAGAAAGCGCAAAGTAGAGACAGAAATAATGGGGTGCAAAGGAGCAAAATAAATAAATAAATACAGTAGGTAAAGAGGTAGTTGTTTGGGCTAAATTATAGATGGGCTATGTACAGGTGCAGTAATCTATGAGCTGCTCTGACAGCTGGTGCTTAAAGCTAGTGAGGGAGATAAGTGTTTCCAGTTTCAGAGATTTTTGTAGTTCGTTCCAGTCATTGGCAGCAGAGAACTGGAAGGAGAGGCGGCCAAAGGAAGAATTGGTTTTGGGGGTGACCAGAGAGATAAACCTGCTGGAGCGCGTGCTACAGGTAGGTGTTGCTATGGTGACCAGCGAGCTGAGATAAGGGGGGACTTTACCTAGCAGGGTCTTGTAGATGACCTGGAACCAGTGGGTTTGGCGACGAGTATGAAGCGAGGGCCAGCCAACGAGAGTGTACAGGTCGCAGTGGTGGGTAGTATATGGGGCTTTGGTGACAAAACGGATGGCACTGTGATAGACTGCATCCAATTTATTGAGTAGGGTTTTGGAGGCTATTTTGTAAATGACATCACCGAAGTCGAGGATTGGTAGGATGGTCAGTTTTACAAGGGTATGTTTGGCAGCATGAGTGAAGGATGCTTTGTTGCGGAATAGGAAGCCAATTCTAGATTTAACTTTGGATTGGAGATGTTTGATGTGAGTCTGGAAGGAGAGTTTACAGTCTAACCAGACACCTAGGTATTTGTAGTTGTCCACATATTCTAAGTCAGAGCCGTCCAGAGTAGTGATGTTGGACAGGCGGGCAGGTGCAGGCAGCGATCGGTTGAAGAGCATGCATTTAGTTTTACTTGTATTTAAGAGCAATTGGAGGCCACGGAAGGAGAGTTGTATGGCATTGAAGCTCGCCTGGAGGGTTGTTAACACAGTGTCAAAAGAAGGGCCAGAAGTATACAGAATAGTGTCGTCTGCGTAGAGGTGGATCAGAGAATCACCAGCAGCAAGAGCGACATCATTGATGTATACAGAGAAGAGAGTCGGTCCAAGAATTGAACCCTGTGGCACCCCCATGGAGACTGCCAGAGGCCCGGACAACAGACCCTCCGATTTGACACACTGAACTCGATCAGAGAAGTAGTTGGTGAACCAGGCGAGGCAATCATTAGAGAAACCAAGGCTGTCGAGTCTGCCGATGAGGATGTGGTGATTGACAGAGTCAAAAGCCTTGGCCAGGTCAATGAATATGGCTGCACAGTATTGTTTCCTATCGATGGCGGTTAAGATATCGTTTATGACCTTGAGCGTGGCTGAGGTGCACCCATGACCAGCTCTGAAACCAGATTGCATAGCGGAGAAGGTATGGTGGGATTCGAAATGGTCGGTAATCTGTTTGTTGACTTGGCTTTCGAAGACCTTAGAAAGGCAGGGTAGGATAGATATAGGTCTGTAGCTGTTAGGGTCAAGAGTGTCCCCCCCTTTGAAGAGGGGGATAACCGCAGCTGCTTTCCAATCTTTGGGAATCTCAGACGACACGAAAGAGAGGTTGAAAAGGCTAGTAATAGGGGTGGCAACAATTTCAGCAGATAGTTTTAGAAAGAAAGGGTCCAGATTATCTAGCCCGGCTGATTTGTAAGGGTCCAGATTTTGCAGCTCTTTTAGAACATCAGCTGACTGTATTTGGGAGAAAGAGAAATGGGGAAGGCTTGGGCGAGTAGCAGAGGGGAGGGCAGTGCTGTTGTCCGGGGTAGGGGTAGCCAGGTGGAAAGCATGGCCAGCCGTAGAAAAATGCTTATTGAAATTCTCAATTATAGTGGATTTGTCGGTGGTGACAGTGTTTCCTATCTTCAGAGCAGTTGGAAGCTGGGAGGAGGTGTTCTTATTCTCCATGGACTTTACAGTGTCCCAGAACTTTTTTGAATTTGTGTTGCAGGAAGCAAATTTCTGCTTGAAAAAGCTAGCCTTGGCTTTTCTAACTGCCTGTGAATACTGGTTTCTAGCTTCCCTGAAAAGTTGCATATCACGGGGGCTGTTCGATGCTAATGCAGAACGCCATAGGATGTTTTTCTGTTGGTTAAGGGCAGTCAGGTCAGGAGAGAACCAAGGGCTATATCTGTTCCTGGTTCTAAATTTCTTGAATGGGGCATGCTTATTCAAGATGGTGAGGAAGGCATTTTTAAAAAATGTCCAGGCATCCTCTACTGACGGGATAAGATCAATATCCTTCCAGGATACCTCGGCCAGGTCGATTAGAAAGGCCTGCTCGCTGAAGTGTTTCAGGGAGCGTTTGACAGTGATGAGTGGAGGTCGTTTGACCGCTGACCCATTACGGATGCAGGCAATGAGGCAGTGATCGCTGAGATCTTGGTTGAAAACAGCAGAGGTGTATTTGGAGGGCAAGTTTGTTAGGATGATATCTATGAGGGTACCCGTGTTTACGGAATTGGGGTGGTACCTGGTAGGTTCATTGATAATTTGTGTGAGATTGAGGGTCAAGTTAGATTGTAGGGTGGCTGGGGTGTTAAGCATGTTAAAATTTAGGTCGCCTAGCAGCACGAGCTCTGAAGATAGATGGGGGGCAATCAGTTCACATATAGTGTCCAGAGCACAGCTGGGGGCAGAGGGTGGTCTATAGCAGGCGGCAACGGTGAGAGACTTGTTTTTAGAGAGGTGGATTTTTAAAAGTAGAAGTTCAAATTGTTTGGGAACAGACCTGGATAGTAAAACAGAACTCTGCAGGCAATCTTTGCAATAGATTGCAACACCGCCCCCTTTGGCCGTTCTATCTTGTCTGAAAATCTTGTAGTTGGGGATGAAAATGTCAGAATTTTTGGTGGTCTTTCTAAGCCAAGATTCAGACACGGCTAAAACATCCGGGTTGGCAGAGTGTGCTAAAGCAGTGAACAAAACAAACTTAGGGAGGAGGCTTCTAATGTTAACATGCATGAAGCCAAGGCTATTACGGTTACAGAAGTCATCAAAAGAGAGCGCCTGGGGAATAGGAGTGGAGCTAGGTACTGCAGGGCCTGGATTCACCTCTACATCACCAGAGGAACAGAGGAGGAGTAGGATAAGGGTACGGCTAAAAGCTATGAGAATTGGTCGTCTAGAACTTCTAGAGCAGAGAGTAAAAGGAAGTTTCTGGGGGCGATAAAATAGCTTCAAGGAATAATGTACAGACAAAGGTATGGCAGGATGTGAATACAGTGGAGGTAAACCTAGGTATTGAGTGATGATGAGAGAGATATTGTCTCTAGAAACATCATTGAAACCAGGTGATGTCATCGCATATGTGGGTGGTGGAACTGTGAGGTTGGATATGGTATAGTGAGCAGGGCTAGAGGCTCTACAGTGAAATAAGCCAATAAACACTAACCAGAACAGCAATGGACAGGGCATATTTACATTAAGGAGAGGCATGCTTAATCGAGTGATCAATAAGGGTCCAGTGAGTAGAGGTTGGTTGGGGTCACGGCGATCCAGACAGCTGGCCGGGTAGATGGCTATCGGTAGCAAAATAGCATAGTATGGAAGTCTATTTGTAGATACCTCGTGCGTTTCCGTCGGTAGGTTAGTGGGGTTCCGTGTGGTAGAGGGGATCAATCCAAATTGGCAAAATAGATATAGTGACCCAAGAAAAAAATAAAATAAATAAATAATAATAATAATTGTCCGATATACTTATTCAGATAGCAGCCGATAAGACAGCTAACGGTTAGCGGGCCCCAGATGAGCGTTCAGGTAACGTCGGGACGGAGGTGCCAGTTGGATAACTCCCTCGGACAGATAACGTCGGCAGTCAGTCGTGAAGGCCCGGTGGTGCTCCGTATCTGCAGCAACAACAAAACAAAAAAAACAAAAAACGGGTCCGGATAGGTGACTGTAGCCCAGGAATGGCTGATGGAACTCCTCAGCTGGCTAGCTCCGGAATGATTTGAGTTTGCTCCGGGATCGACGTAAGCCAATAGTCACACGGTTTGCAGCTAGCTAGCTGCAAATGTCCAGAGCCTGCGGCTGAAATCCGGGGAAACTGAGAGAAAAAAAGTCCCGGAATGCTCCGGTCCGAGTCGCGTTGCACAAAGGTGCCGGTAGATTATCGAGCTAAAGGAATAGCTGATGACCACAAAACGTGGGCAGCTGAAACACCAACGCTAGCCAGCAGACCGGCTAATTTCTGGGCAGCTACAGATTAGCTTCTGGCTAGCTATCGGATAGCTTCTGGTTAGCTTTCTGGCTAGCTTCTGAATTAGCCCCTGGCTAGCTTCCACGGTGGATTTTCAGATTTGAGGTAAATAATACTTTTTTGTAATTGGTGAAGCGGGTTGCAGGAAAGCTTTTGCAGGAAAGCTTTTGTAGTTGAGTTCTTGGATAATAAAATATATAAAAGATATGCGAAGAAAGGTGTAAATATATATATATACAGGACACGACAATACGAAACAGAAATGACGTCTGAACTGCTAAGCCATCTTGGAATGTGACTTCTGAAGGTAATTGGTTGTGCCAGATCATATTTAGGGGATTCATAGCAAAGGGGGTAAATACATATGCATGCACCACTTTTCCATTTTATTTCATACATGTCACTTAACCAATTTGGACAATTTTGTGTATGTCCATTACATGAAATCCAAATAAAAATATACTTAAATTACAGGTTGTAATGCAACAAAATAGGAAAAACACCAAGGGGGATGAATACTTTTGCAAGGCACTGTAAATAAGTAAACATTTTCTGAACCAACAAAGCAAGATCATAGGAAACAATGCCCTTGAACAGGTTATGCCCTAGACATGGTTGCAGGACAGGCTGACAAACGTGGTTGTAGGTTAGCTGATTGAAAGGTGAATCAAACTTGACACACACCAAATTTGTTACACTTGTCTAAATCCTGCAAATGGGTTTGATATGACTGTACGGTTCTTGCTGTGGCACACAAGTGTGGTGAGTTCTGTAAGTTTTTTTTAATCAATATCACAGTAGCAACAGAAATTAATGACTTCTGACTTCTGAAGTGTTCCAGAAACCCCCCAACGCAATGAGATCGTTAATTGTCTCCTGAAACTGCACACAAAGTACCTTTTAGAACTCGCCTATCACTTACAGAAGTGGTCACCAACCTTTTGAGTTTTTTTTTACATTAACCTCAAGCATTTGTAGCAATGAGGTTTGGGCAGTAGGCCTAATACATTATCACAGCATATTGGCTATATGATTGTTAATCGGACCATATTATATTTCAAAAAACAAAAGAGATCAGTTGGTTTAGCACTTGTGAGGCACTGTGGAGCATGAACTGAAATAGTTTATTTTTATTTTACTGGACTGATGGTACCTGCGTTTTGTAAGTGTTGAATAAAAACAGTGACAGTGCTGAATATAAACTTCAATTCACTCATAAAAACAGCAGCTCTTTGTTGTATTTGTTGACAGTCTCTCTGTGGTCATGGTTTTAAAAAAGTTATTCAATCTTACATAGGCTAGTAGCCTATTCATTTTGGCTGTAGCCAGGGTCATGGAAGCGCTGTAGCCACCGTGATTTGAGCTATCCGATTGGGCAGTGCAGTAGGTGCACTCGATTTAGCCATAGATTTGCCAGTCCGCCGGAGTTTGTCTCATGGGAACACTGCTTACCCGGTGTGCAGGACTTTTGAATCAAGTGCACCTACCTGCAATAGCGCAACACGATTTTAAAAAAGGAGTGCAAGCCTTTATCGTTCGTTGGCTTTTCTACAGAAATATTTGGCGATCGACTAAGAATGCCTTGAAGATCGACCAGTTGATCGCGATCGACCGGTTGGAGACCACTGACTTACGGTATCTTAATGCCACTCGCCTCTAGAGCTTTCAGATCTTTGATGAAAGGGTCAAATATTTTGTCTAGGCCAAAATATTTATAAACCTACTCTCTACACAGGAGAACAAACTACATATGGTCTATAGGGGATCTGTTATTTGGTAAAATATCTGTCAGAGTAAGGTAAACTCAAAAATGATTAAAATAATCCTGAACCAATTGGATTGGACCAACGGAAGATGGCTCAGTTTTAAACAATGAATTCCCCTGAAATCCCTTCCCATCCCTTACATCATTCTCCATTGAGGGTTGGGCATGTGTTGTAGCATGCTGCTCACAGACTCACTTTTAAAAAGTGCAGCAAATGTCTGCTGTGCAGTTACATACTGGGCAAAACATGCTTTACCAGAGGTGGGACCAAGTCATTGTTTTACAAGTCACAAGTAAGTCTCAAGTCTTAGCACTCAAGTCTCAAGTCAAGACCAACAAGTATCAAGTACTAAACAAGTCATAATGTGCTCTTCACCAAATGTAATACGATTTCATATTTTTAACAAGAGTAATAGTTGGTATATTACATTTACGCAAATCAAGAATGCTTTTAAAAATATATTTATTACTTTCCAAATAAACGTTATATTTCCATGGAAATACATGACTAGCCATAAGAACCCCCCACCAGCGATCGACTATCGAGGATCGCTATCGGGCGATGTAGGCTTGTACACAAATCGCCCAACCTCACAGTGTGTGGTTACATTACGCTAACATATGTCTATGGCTTTAGGAGCAGCAGTAACACCAGGCAGGATTTAGGCTACCAACTGCCTAGCCAGCTGTAGCTCAATCTTAACAATGATCACGTTCCAGCACTGACTGACTGTGTGGAGGCTCATTGATTTAACGTTACCTTAGCCAACATGCAAAACACGGGCAAAGTTATGAATGTTATAGCTGTCGGCTATATTTACCGTTCTTTGCTCAGCTTCAAATGTCGAACAAAGTCTGTCATTTTCTTCCCGCATGTTTTGCAAATTGCAATCCGTTTTTTGTTGATACAGTGTAGTCTTTTATATCTGAAAATAATAACTTTGGGTATCATCTTTCCAACGGCTCAATCTGAATTCACTCGCCGATGTTCCTCTGCACTGCCACGCGCAACTTTTTATCAGCTGGCACAATTTGATTGGCTTCTATCCGATTCAAACTGTAATCCGTTAAATTAAGAGTTGATGCGCTGCACACTTTTTAAATATTTGGGCTTAGGGAGGGTATCAAGTCAGTTCGAGTCAAAAGGCTCAAATCCAAGTTAAGTCACAAGTCATTGTTGTCAAGGTCGAGTTGCAAGTCATCATATTTGTGACTCGAGTCCAAGTCATGTGACTCGAGTCCACACCTCTGTGCTTTACCATCATCATCATTAATGTGGTTAAAACTCCACTGTTGCTAAGTCACTGTGTCCTGACAAAGGAACTTGTCCGAAATGTGTCGGCAATAAAACAATATTTGAAGGGAGTTTGTTGCAATCCTATTTTCGTTTTGTATTCAGTTTATATTCCAAAGAGTGATCAACCTTGCACAGGCAATTTTCTATTTGGAGCGTCAGCACTCACAACAGCCAGCTAAAGTTTATTCATATTTTCACATTGACTAATCAAGTGGCACACATTCAGTACATTACGTTCACATAAAAGCATGCAAAAATCCATACCTTGTTCGTTGATGCCTTTGTTAATAGGTTGTTGATCGCTGTAAAAATAGCCTATAACGTTAAGTAATCCATGCCTTCACTTCTCTTGAATAATTCAAAATTGCTGGCTAGCTGGCAGTGGCGATCCCAGAATGCTACGCGGTGGCGGTAAAATTCTTTAATTTAAGTCATATTTACAGAACGGTCAAAAATATTACCCAGCAGGCATTACCATTCACAGTGAAAACATGAATACAGTACATACCTGTAAGATGTTATTGTAATCTTTATTTACATTCAACGTGTGGACCACCAAAGCCTCCATCTCCATCCAGCGTGACGACCTCTGACAGACTGATATTGCTCCTCCTGTCAGTACCTGTTCAGGGAATCCAATGGTCCAAAAATATTCCACACACGGCTCCCAGAATAGATTACATATACGTTTTGCTCAAAGCAGCCAACTAAAGTAACTGAAGACAAATAAACACGACATGCAACACTTTCAAAGATTTTACTGAGTTACAGTTCATACAGTATAAGGACATCAATCAATTGAAATGAATTCATAGGCCCTACTCTATGGATTTCCCATGACTGGGAAAACAGCTATGCACACCTTTAAAAAAGGGGCATGGATCAGAAAACCCATATCTGGTGTGATCACCATTTGCCTCAAGCAGCACAACACATCTCCTTCACATAGATTTGATCAGGCTGTTGATTATGGCCTGTGGAATGTAGACCCACTCCTCTTCAATGGCTGTGCGAAGTTGCTGGGTATTGGCAGGAACTGGAACACGCTGTCTTACACGTCGATGCAGAGCATCTCAAACATGCTCAATGGGTGAAATGTCTGGTGAGTAGGCAAGCTATGGAAGAAATGGGACATTTTCAGCTTCCAGGAATTATGTACAGATCCTTACGACATGGTGCTGAGCATTATCATGCTGAAACATGAGGTGATGGCGATGAATCAAACAGTAGGCTTCAGGATCTCATCACAGTATCTGTGCATTAAAATTGCCATCAATAAAATGTAATTGTGTTCGTTGCCAGTAGCTTATACCTGCCCATACCATAACACCACCGCCAGCATGAAGCACTCTGTTCACAACGTTGACATTAGTAAACTGCTCGCCCACACAAAGCCATACACGCTGTCTGCCATCTGCCCTGTACAGTTGAAACCGGAATTCATTCGGGAAGAGCACACTTCTCCAGCATGCCAGCGGCCATCGATGGTGTGCATTTTCCCACTGAAGTTGGTTACGACGCCGAACTGCAGTCAGGTCAAGACTCTGGCAAGGACGACGAGCACAAGGTGCACCGTTGTAATGATCATGCTGTTTAATAAGCTTCTTGATATGCCACACCTGTGCTCGTCGTTTTTGTGCGTATGGGAAAAGTCATATTTTATTTCTGTAACGGCAGTCTAGCTCTTCCTCCTCCTCGGACGAGGAGAGGCGAGAAGGATCGGAGGACCAATGTGCAGCGTGGTAAGTTTCCATGATTTAATATACACGAAAACAAGACACTATACAAAATAACAAACAAACTAACCGTCACAGTCCCGTGTGGCACAAACACTGACACAGGAAACAACCACCCACAAAATCCCAACACAAAACAAGCCACCTATATATGATTCTCAATCAGGGACAACGATTGACAGCTGCCTCTGATTGAGAACCATATTAGGCCGAACACAGAAACAGACAAACTAGACACACAACATAGAATGCCCACCCAGCTCACGTCCTGACCAACACTAAAACAAGCAAAACACATAAGAACTATGGTCAGGACGTGACAATTTCAGCTAAACATTTAAGTTTATATTTTGTTAAGTATAGTTAACTTTATTATGGGCAAGGTGGGAATTTATATCTGTGATGTTCAAATTACTTACTTGCTGAAGGCCCCAGTCATCCCTGCCTATACCTGACATTGTTGAAAAACAAGTGAACAATGAATAAAGATCATACACAAGCAATAGGCTTCTCAAATAGGTTATATTACATTTAAATTTTGCTCAAAACAGCTAACTAAAGTAATGTAGTTGTCACGCCCTGACCATAGTTTGCTTTGTATGTTTTATGTTTTGGTTGGTCAGGGTGTGATCTGTGTGGGCATTCTATGTTGTATGTCTGGTTTGTCTTTTTCTATGTGTTTGGCCTGATATGG